>NC_142681.1:3892281-4119781 GCF_964200805.1 Pocillopora damicornis | reverse complement strand
CAATTAATTACATCCTGAAAACTTCTTTTTTTCACAGGGTCCTGACCCTTCTGCAAGGACAAACACATGGGGTGGTGGAAAAAAGGATAATGTATCCTACACCCGAACACACACCAGTGCAACTTTACCCAACCGAGGAGCAAGAAAAGGCTTTGATAGCAACATGATGCCTGATGAGGACAGGAGACGCAGTGCTGAGGATTTGTTGGAGAACAATGGACAGGAGAGGGGCCAAAGACAAGGAAAAGTACCTCTGGTGAATAGGGATGAACTGATGAGGTACTACTCACCTGGGTCAAGTGACGCTCTGCGCACTGAACCCGCCCAACATGAGATCAAGAGATCACTGAAAGATGACCTCAACTTGCAGCACGAGCAAGGCGAGGGTGGCTTTGTTCGGGAGAGCATCCGAAGAAACGAAGGCTTCATTGCAAAGCAGACCGTGCGGAACGACCTGGAAAGCGCTCCACCCGAGATCACCACCAAGACCATGATCATCGATAATGACAGAGACCCGAAAGTGTATCGTCAGAACAGAGCTCCGGAGGTAGAGACGCACTCGTTTTTGATTGGACGGAACGATGGACAGCCAGGAGTTAAACAAGGTACTCCCTATCGCTTTAGTGACATCACCCAGGATGGTTCTCCTGAGCCATATTCACCACATTCAAGACATTACAATGTGCCCAGCGTCACCACACAGAGAGTTGTGTATGACCAAAATGGACCTCCTATTAGTCCACCTTCGAGTGGTTAGTAATTGATTCCCAATCAATTTCAGTATTTCAGTAACTGCGCACCTACCCCTCCCCTAACCCATAAACTACGCACCTAACTCAACGTTAACCCTTGACTTATCTGCAGTTGACTTTTGTTGGGTTAGGGGAGGGTTAGGTGTGCAGTTGCTCAGGGACCGACATCGATCCAAGTTCCCTTCGAGTGCAGTTTATAAAACCGCAGTAACACTAGTGATTGCTTCTCGACAAATGAACTTCTCATGGGACATTCAGTTACAACAACCTTTGCGCGTGTGTAAGACAAAGTTACGAAGGAGTAGAATTTACATGGAAAAGAATTTTCCTTCAACCTCACTACAAATTCCCCATCAGGTCTCCCAATTTAGTCATTTAACTCAATCAAGTTTCGTTTTCAAGATAACTGCTTTCTCCTTTATTGGTATCCTCTTTTTTTTTTTTTAAAGGCTTGTCATTTTGCTTTCAAACGGATTCTTTCCACGGAAAAGCTGTGTCATAGTCTTCGCTGCTTAGGGAAATTTTCGAGAGAAATTCTGTCATTGAGAACTTGTTAGTTTAATGCCGTTTTAGTGTTTTTTAATTTACCCCAAAGATAGAAATTTTCAAGCTATTTTGAGCCACTGCATGATTCTGGTATTGGTTGGAGAACATTGCATTGAAAACACGGACGAGCTCTCAGCGTTTTTATCTGCTGAGAAACGAAAATTCGGAAAAACTGGTGAAAGAACCCTGCAAATTAAAGGTGCCTGTTTGAGATCTAACCGCACACTTGTCCAGAAATTATCACAATCAGTTTTTTTTTTCTTATCATATTTAATCCATGACATTTTTCTTTTACTTCGCTCACAATAGTCAAGTTGATCTCTGCTTGCGAACATTTCCCGCACTAGTTATGACATTTGCTCAAAAGTTTTGGAGATTGATGACGTATATCACATTTCAGCTAAATGAGACTTTACATGTAAGTCTTCTTCGGAGCCGTTCTTTGGAAAGTAACTCAACCCTCTCGTTAAAAGAAGTTTCAAAGAGGGGAATGTTGCGTGACATTCCAAAGAACAGGTCCGAAAGAGACTGAGCAGGTTGGTCATAGCCAAAGCCGTTCTCTTGCTTTTACCAAGAATGTCACGTCATTCTGTCTTTTAATTTAATTTACGACTTCCTCTCAACAGGAACCCAAGATGGCGGCACGGTGATTACTCGCACCATAATGATGGGTGGTGCAGAGCCAACTAGAACAGAGACTATTCGTCAGACGACCATGCCTACAGAGATAATTCAAAAGACAATCACCATCGAGGGTGATGGAAACCAGCTGACTGCCGAGGAGCTGAAGGACATCATAGCTAAACATGCAGGAGACATTGGAAGCAGTGAAGTAGTTACCACTGTAAGTCGTGACTATGCCATGGCCATCATGTTGATGGATGTGAGATAGAGAAGCACAAAAATTGGGACCCTAAGCCAAAACAAGAAATAGGACTGTTAGGGATAGAGGAGTATCTAGCATCAGGCTTGCAGTATAGCATTTTCGTTTCTATCTACGTTCACTCTTCCAGCGTGTTATGTTTACTACAGTTTTCTGTGGCCACCCTCCCAAAGGTCCCTGTTGCTTGGTGGTAGGACGACTGAATCACTAACCTTATGGATACTGTTTAGACTCCAGCTACACTCAAAATGTTCATGTTTTGATGATGATAATATAAATTGAAAAAAAATTCCGCATTTTCCATGCAACACGAACGCAAATTACAAATGGCGCGCGCACGCTTTCAAAATATCGCCTCTCTTGACTTTCTGTGTTGCTCTTTCAAGTACATTATTACCAAGTAATAACATGAATTCCGATGCAGTTTGGGATAAAGACACTTTGAGATCTTTTGAAAGATTTACTCATGCTTATTTACACCAAATTGTACTGGAAGTGATGTTGTTACTTCGTCCTTAGACGAGTACGAGCTTCGAATAACTCTTTTACATACGAAATGTCTCATTCCTTTTTAGACTTACACAACCAAGGTTCAAGAAGTGAAGCAAACGAAGACAATAACAGAAACAATGAGGGTTGTGGATGATGAAGGGAACATCATCAAAACTGGTGACCCTGATACTGATGCTGTAAGTGATCGGCTCACCACCATTACCATGGTGGCACCAGTCAACTCTCTTGTTGGTCGAACTGTTGTAACTTTTGTCTTAAACAGAAGAAAGTTTGAGCCCACGGTAGATTGATTGAAGGTTGCTAAGTAATTCAGTGGCGTACGTTTACAACGTAGTGTACGTGCGATTGGTTGAACCGTAAAACTCTGGATTATGAACAAGAAGATTTCCTAGTATTCGGTTAACGTACTAAATATTTCATGAATTTTTTTGCAAGAAGTGGGACGGTGTTTAGACGAAGGCGCTTTTTTTCCTTCACTGTAGTTGCTAAATGACAAATGAATTGTATTTATGTAATTTTCCGTATATTTGTTTGTTTTTCTATTTATTTATTTTTCGACGGAATAGTTTGGTTCCCAACCTAATCTCTGCAAAAGATTAAGAAGTCAAAGTATTGTACTCATTGCTCTTGCATTGAAATCCTGTGTAGGCAATTTGGGAGGCCATCCAGCGAGCTAAGGAAGAGAACCCTAACGCTAAAATAACCGAGGTTGTTATAACCAGGACTGATGAAGAAAGCCAAGCGTAAAGGTAAAGTTATTTTGTTATTTTTAAGCGATTTTCTTTCAACTTCCCGAGTTTTAATGTTTTATTGATTATTCTCTCTAGCTGCATAACGCTGTTGATAATTTTAGTTCTCTTCTGACATTTGACAGTGATTTGAACTGGATCTTGTTTGTTTACACACTTGCTGCTGTGCTTGAACCTTGATTGGCTTATGTCTTTTTGTTCCGCTGTGGCGATTGGTTCTCCTGCTGATGATATGTTCGTGTTATCCTTCCAATTTGAATGTAGACATTCCTTTGTCATGTCAATCCTATGGTTTTTTTTATCTCAAATTCAGTCGTCTTTGAAACTTTCTTGATTTTGATGTACGATTTACCATCCGCAGCAGTTAAAACCCACGGAGCCCTTAAGGAATTGCAGTCGGCCAAGCCGACAAGTAGAGGATGAACGCTGCTTCCCTAAAGTGTTACAAACTCGTAAAGGATATACTATAAAAGTTAAGGATGTAAAATCAGTGGTGTTGGAATATTGAAGAGCCCATAGTGGTACAGTTTAAAACAAGTCTGGGTTGTTGAAGGTGTTGAAGTAGAGAAGTAAATCGTTCAATGGGTTGGTTGGTTTGCTTGTTTGTTTGTTTGTTTTTCTTTTAAGAGATAAGTGGTTAAGCGCTGTAGAAGAATTTTATTATAAATGTGTTTTTAATTTTAGGAAAAGGTGTATGTGCACGTCGTTATTTGGTAGTTAGCTTTTTCAGATGATTAACCGTACACGAAGCCCGTTGCCAGTTCATCCAATGAAAGAATTTCATTTAAGGCGAAATGTTACGCAAGTTTTATTTCGACTTTCACGCATGCAGATATAAAATTTGTTTGGGGAAGACCTTATCGTTACAAAAGTAACAAACTCTGATAAGCACTAGGTATATTATCTTCTTATTATCATTGTTTCTATTTTTTAAAATGCCCCAAATCATTCAACATCCAAGGGATTTTGAAACTAACTCGATTCAAACACATTAAATTATAGTATTTTAAGATTGCTTTAAGTTGGAATTCCTGCTTTTAGTTTTGTAATAATCTAACCATTTTCTAAATAAGATGAATTGGGGTCGTGTCATGCGGAAGCTTCCCACGGTATGTTTTGTTTCCAATTAATAGCTTTAGGTGTTCGCTTCCCATAGTTTCGAGCTTTTATCTAAGATGGTGGAAGATTAAAGATGTATCATTCGCGGTACTTAGCTCTATAATTTTAATCTTTTATCTAAGATGGTTGAAGACTAAATGATGTATCATGAGATCATAAGATGATAAGATGTATCATTCGTGGTACCTAGCTCAGCAACGTTTTAAAATCATGATTTTTACGAGTGAATCCCTTCTTTCGTATGAATGTGGGCTTTGCTCAATCGGGGCACGTTGAGAACGCTTCTGCTGAAATGATTCGTGAACTTTGTATTCGATAGTACACCTCAACGAGATAGCTTCAAAACTGCTTTGCAGTTATTATAGCTCCCAAAACGGGAAGCGTGTGCATTTGCCATGTATGAGGTTCACATTTTAGATACGTTTATTTAATGGAATAATTACTTTTAATTAACGCTGTTACAACGACTCTGTTGAAGTTGATAAGTTGTAGGCATCTTACATGACCGTGTAAGCGTCCTCTCGTTGGGTGGCTTTTAATAAACTTCGTTATATAAATTTTCTGGTCTCATGGCACATTTTGATACAGTGCTTTCAGGGTAACGATCATAAGTATTGAACATACTGGGGATTTGAGCCCATGGTCTTCCATCGTAATCCCCTCTCCCTTTTGACACAAGGTATCTTTTACAACTCCAACACACCCCCCCCTCCCCCCCCCTTCACCTCTACACAGGAGATCCATGGTACCTGACACAGCCACACACTCCCTGCACAGGAAATCCATGGTTTCTACTCTAACCCCACCACCCTGACGTGTTTCGATTGATTGACGTGGCAAAAGAAAATAATTATTTCAGCGACCGATCATAATTGAGAAGAGTTTTACAAAGAGCCCATAAATTGGGGAAGACTGCGGGAGAGTGCGAGTTACCGAGTCATGATAGGTCTCATTGTTGCATCTGATTGGTTGAGAGGATGGGAAGGATTTTCAAAATAATCACAGAGCGTAGTGAAATAGAAACTAATTCAGTTCCAAGCTACTTTAGACTTATACAAAATTTTCTTTAAGTAAGCATTACTGCATTTTTCAACAGTAAAAGAAATGAATTATTTCTCATATGAACTTCGTACGTCAACTCGCTTTTACTTTGGTATATTTCTGGAGTTGATCTTAGCAGTCCATAGTCCATTTGTGATGCATAAACTAAGAATTTGCTCTGGCTTGCTGACGAGTTCCCGCTACCTGATGGGTGGAGCATCTTACCGCAGAAGCAGTCCCGACTACAGTTCAAATACTATCAGGGGGAACTTATCAGCTGTTTTATTTATCAACTTTTCGTGGTTACTGGTCTTTAAAAGCCAGCACTATAACGCTATCGTATGTGAGTGTGGGTGAGTAAGTAAGCTAAGCCTGCGACTGTCACGTTAGGATTTACTCTACTTTAATTTGCTCTCCTTTCATGGCAAGTTCCCAGCAGCTCGGTGGGTAGAGCATTGTACCGCGAAAGAGGTCCCAGTCGGGATGGAGATCCTGTTCCGGGGAGCTTGCCGTATTTCTTTTTTTCATTATTCATTTTGTAAGCTTTTTTTCTGATGATTTGTTGGTTTTCCCATTTTATACCACGCTTATAAATAGTCTGGAATGTCTTTCAATTGTATACTCGTCTTTTTACTTCATTACGTCAGCGAATGTTTCTTTCCTTAATGGCAAGTTCACCCTTTTTCTACACTCTTAAATTCAGGAAATTTATCTAAACACTTCGGAGTTTGAACATTATTTAATCAAACAACAAAGTTCGTGTAGTTATGTCATTTTAGAGTCAAAACACTTTTTCAATGAAATTTTGTACACTTGTTCCTTCCAGTACGTACTCCACTTGTTACATAAAATCTTAAAATTTATTCTTCAATCATGGCAAGTTCCCCGCAGCTCAGTGGGTAGAGCATTGTACCGCGAAAGCGGTCCGAGTCAGGATGGAGATCCTGTACCGGGGAACTTGCCGTTTTTTTTTCCTTTTGTTTGATTTCTTTTTTAATTTTTTTTCGATGATTTGATGGTTTTCCTATTTTATACGAAGGTTATAGAGTCCGTAATGTGTTTTTAAACTCATTTTCTCACTTCATTACATTAGCGAAGGTTTCTTCCAATTATTGGTAAGTTTACCCTTTTCCTAAACTCTTACATTCAGGACATGCATCGAAACGCTGCTCAATTGGAACATTATTATATCAAACAAAGACGTTTTTGTAGTAATGTCTTTTTAGAATCAAAACACTATTTCCTCAGAATCTTAGTGCACTTGTTCCTTGCAACACGTATTCTTTTTGTTATATATAATCTTAATATTTACTTATTAATCATGGCAAGTTCCCCGCAGCTCAGTGAGTAGAGCATTGGACCGCGAATGCGGTCTCAGTCAGGATAGAGATCCTGACCAGGGGAACTTGCCGTTTTTTGTTTCTTCGTTTGTTTTTTTGTTTCTTTTTAAATATTTTCCTTTTTTCGATGATCTGTTGGTTTTTGTATTTTATACAAAGCCCATAATTACTTTGAAATGTCTTTTTATACTCGTCTTTTCACTTCATTTCATTAACGAACTTTTTATTCCACTTATGGGCAAGTTTACCCGTTTCTTACACTCTTAAATTGAGGACATGCATCTAAACGCCACTGAATTCGAGCATTATTAAACTGTTAAATAGTATAGTTTGCGTTAAATGGTATCTTAGATCCAAATAACACTTTTTCCTTAGAGTGTTTGCGCACTCGAACCCTGCAGTACGCAATCCACTTGTTACCCGGTAAAACTTAAAAGTTCCCCGCAGCGCAGTGGGTTGAACATTCTCCAGTCAGATGCTAACCCTATCAAGGAGGACTTGCCGCTTGTTTGCTTTAATTTTTTTTAACCTTATTTTTTTTGGGATGATTTGTTTCTTTTCTCATTTTACACCCAACTTTTATACAGTCTGGAATGTCTTGTATAACGTTTTTTCATTTACGCACATCAGCCATGGTTTTTTTTTTATCACTTATTGACAAGTTAATCCTTCTCCTACACTCTAAATTGAGGACATGCAACTGAACGCTACTGAATTTAGACATTATTAAAGTGGCAAATAGCAGTGAATGCGTTACAATGTCATCTTATAATCAAAACACTTTTTCTCAGAATGTTTGTGCAGTTGATCCTTGCAGTTAATCCACTTGTTACCTATGAACTTAAAATTTGCTTTTTCGGCAGGTTTCCCTCAGCTCAGTAGGTAGAGCATAGAGCTGCAAAAACGGTCTTAGTCAGGATGGAGATACTATTCGGAGAACTTGTCGTTATTTTTGTTTGATTTCTTTTTAATCTTTTTTTATGTTTTTCTTTCCCCACTTAATAGCCAACTTATAAATAGTCTTGAATGTCTTCACGGTATACAGGTCCTTTGATTTTACTACAGCAGCGAATGTTTTTTATTTTTTTATTTTCGAGTACTTATTGGCGGGTTTTCCCTTTTCCCACATCAAAAACTTGAGGATATGCAACCTAACACGACTGAATTTGAACACTGTTAATAAAAGAAAGCTGTGAGAGTTTTCTATGATAATGTCTTGTTAGAGTAAAAACGCTTCTTCCTTAAAAGGTTAGTGCACTTGTTCCTTGCAGTAGGCACTCCTCTTGTTAAATGTAATCTTAAAATATCTTCTTTCAGGGCAAGTTCCCCGCAGCTCAGTGGGTAGAGTATTGTACCGCGAAAGCGGTCCCAGTCAGGATGGAGATCCTGTTCCGGGGAACTTGCCGTTTTATTGTTTGCTCTTTCTTTTTTAACCTTTTTTTTTTCGGTGATGTTTCATTTTTCTTTTTTCAGCCAGCTGATAAATAATCTGGATTGTCTTTGTTTGACGGTCTGTTCATTTTTTTTTTCCACTCAGTGGGTAGTTAACCGTTTTCGCTCACTCATCACTGACGCCGTTTCAATTTTAGCGAAGGAATGAAATCATTTTATCATTTATATTATTATTTCATTTTATATCTTGGTTAGAAAGAGTATTTAATTCAAAAATTTTGGAAATGCTAAAGAAATTGAGCTGAAGAATGAGTAACACGTGATATGTCCCTTTCTTTATGAACGGGAGTTTCTCATTGGCTCCTTTAGGGGCGTGTGAATAGAATTTGCGTCATATTCGTGATGTATGCATCTGTGATTGTTCTGTTTTCGTATTCAATATTCATAGCAGATTGTAAAGTTTTCTCAAACCAAACAGGTCTTGGACGGGTGAGGACGTGTTACTTTAACGACGTGCCTAGAGTACATGCATGGTTTTAGAATTGGACTCTTGCTTGAAAGACGTTTGAAGGTGAGCATTATGTTGCTCTTTCAAAATTTCTGGTCTAATTATCTTCCCCTCAGTGTAGAAGTTAGAAACAACTATTGAATGAGCGAGTGCGCTTTCGGTTCACATCATGTTGCGCCTCCGAGTCGAGTCATTCGTATTCATGCCAAAGTAGAAGAAACTTAATTTAGCCTTGGGTTAACAGAAATAGTGTTACCTTTCGAAGGAAATTACACATAGTAAGTTACATTTCGAACAAAATTACGGCAATAGCATGCGGTAAGACTCGAGAAGAACGCAGGCGAGTGCGTTTGAAGTTTGAGGTAAAGGAACCTCTAAACGCGTAGAGGAATCGTGGCATGAACCTTTCGATCACGAAACTTCGTGTTGCAACTGAGAACATCGTTGATGCGTCTCCAATCCATCCATTGAACTTCAATGTTGACATACCTTGCCTCTTTCACACTCATTGACGATTGCTCAGAAGTTTTATCAATTTGCCACCGAACTAAATATTGTTTTGCTTATTCCTATTGACAGAATGACTGAAAAAATGAAGAATACAACAGACAAGAAAGTACAAGAGGACAAACTGGATTCAATGCATGAAAAAGAAACTCTAAAAAGATAAGAACGTTAAAGTTGTTGTACTGTGCTAATGTGAATGGTGGCTGCCAACAGTTTGTTGTATTATCAAAAGGCTATTGTGAAAAACAAATAGGTGTCGAGCAGGAGTAGAAATTTCGCTTTAAAGATTTACCTGAAGCGATGGCAGCCACCCATGTGGGTGGAATTTTTTAGTGTGGCACTCCAACGCAATGATATTTCAAAGACAAAAATAGATCTAAACACGAGCAGCGATTACCCTATTATGGTAGAGGAACAAAAAATAATTAAAACTCTCTGGGAAAATTTTCACCACATTTGGTTGTGAACGCATATTTTATTGATTTGATTTTCTACAATTGTTTATTTTGAAAACATGTTAGATTTTTTGACTGGTGAATTAGCCAGAATTTTCTAGAGACAATGGTCAGTGTCACCATAAAAGATTCCCACATAATCCTTGTAAACGTTTTGCAAAGGGTAAGAGAACAATGGCAAGCAAACGTACCTTGTAAAATTTTTAGAAGTTTTGTTTCATTTGCGACAAAAAAATTAGCTATTTACTCACCTCTCGCGGCTAAATGATACTATGTTAACAATGCATATACCACCGTTGACATGACTCGTGTGAAGACATTTTTCAGTTTCTCATTGACTGTTGACAAAAACCAACGTATATCGACAAAGTGCTTGACGAATCGGCCTACAAATCGACATCTTGCAAAAAGTTAGGACTGTTGCGACTACTGGGGACGATCGCAAGTAGTTTAAAACGCATCAGAAATTTATTGGAAGAAAGAAAATGACTTGACTTGACGAGACGAAACGAAACACACGCCGATGTTTTAAAATTCTGAAACGGATGTCACCTCAATTGCTAAGACAACATTAAGTAAAATAAACAGAAACCAGCGAACAGAAGAGACATTTGGCAATTCTTAACGACTGACTTAACGGGGTCGGCCAGGGTTTTTGGGTATTCGGTATTCAGGGGCGTTTTAAATCGGGTATACGGTATATTGCAGCTTAAATATAGGTATTCAGTATATCACTTTCTTTGAATTTCAGGTATAAAGTATTCAAAGCTTCGATTATTTTTGGGTATATTTGGAGGAATTTGGGGTATTTTGGGGTATTTTGTCGATTTTTTTTCGGGTATATTGGTATTCCACTACCCCCCCTGGCCGACCCTGACTTAAGAAAGCAGTCTGTCTAGGATATAAAGAGACGTCCACATAGATCTAAGAACCTACAAAAAGACTTACAATGACAGCTCTTCCCTTTCACTTTGTCTCGAACCATTGACTATATAAAGCAACTTGCAAAAAAGGGGGAAAAACAATTTGACCGTTTTGGAATAACATCTTGATCGCAGTGAGCGAGAGTTTCATTACGAAAATTGTCAGTGACTGTCAGCTTCAAAAAAATGCCTTGGATATTTCCTTTAGTCAAAGAGAGAAAAACGTGAAGAATAAAGTTGTTTGATGGCTTAAGTATTTTTCTTTTGGTCTGCACTACTCGTTTCAAACTTTAGTCGTTGAATATCCCATTGCTCGCAAAATATTTCAACTTTATACCCTTCTTTGAAACCAACCTCGTTCCCAGGGCCTTTTCCCTTAGCTGGGGAAAAGGCCCTGGGAACGAGGTTGCTTTGAACCAGTCATTGGGTTTTATGGAACTCTATGTTATGTACAAAGACCTCTTTCAGCCTTCTTTTAATGCAACACAGGACTTTAAGGAAGTTCGGGTAATTTATTTGTGAAAAACAAAAAATATCTTGAGCAAAATCTTTTCATATTATGCAAAGATACCTGGAGCCAAGCAATCATCTGATTGTCTGAATCATTGCGACCAAAAAGAACAAAAAACTGCAAACTTGTCCCAAAGGAGAGAAATATTTCACGATCATCTTAGTTTTAGAAAAAGTTTATTTGGTTACAAATATCAATCAGTTTACGTTAAATTCGTCCTGTGTAAGAAAGGAAATAAATTAGACGGCTGAAAAAGATCTTGTAAGAGGCAACATTGCAAGCTTTTAGGATTTTGTCAATTAAATTAGAATAAGGAGACGTTGAAACACGCCAATTTATAATACACTAGCTTGCCATGCTGCTTATTGTTAAAGTAGTATGTGTAGATATATATCCTCTTGTGCAAAAAAAAAAAAAAAAAAAAAAAATCAGACACCAAAATTTGTCGGATAGATTTGTTGCTAAAAAGGACCTTTTGATAATTTGCGTTAAAATTTTTGGCACAAGGTGATGTTCACAAATATTTTGGCGGAAAAATAAGGGAAGCCATTTTCAATTTTTTGTCGAAAATGTTGCTAGGGGAAACTCTGTGCAAATTGATCCAAATTTTCCCGCCAAAAGTCTTAGTACGTATTTCAACGAATTTTTTTCTGATGGAAAATTACTTAATTGATTGAAGGATTTAGAGACAAAACACTTTTATTACTTATTGATTGTATGAAATAATTTAAGAAGGAAAATAAAAATCACACTAGAACATTGTTGAGTTTGATTTTATTTGATAACAACAATATATAAATATGAGTAATAAAGTCTTTAACACACTTTTTTTTAAAAAAAACGGCGCATGCGTATTTTGGGCGCCTGTATTTTTTCTAAGTCTTTTGGCGGGAAAATTACGCCTTTTTAACAAGGTGTTACTTACAGAATAAAAAAAATGTAAAAACCGGCGCATGCGTAGTTAAGGCGCCCGTATTTTTCTAAGTTTTTTGGTGGGAAAATTTTTGACAGGGATATAGAAAGAAAAAAAATTGATAAATAAAAATTACAAGCTTACGAACTTACAAAAGAATTCAGTCAAAGCAAGACTAATGTACGAGGTAAGTCCAAATTTGATTTAGAAACACCAGCGGATACATCAGTTTCCTTCCAAAGATTGAAATGGAGTGCCTATTAATTTTCCCTCTCAAAGATAAGCGAAGGTACACAAGTAACGCTACTACTGGCTTTGAAATAAATAAATGCTATGTTAATAAAATCTTACATCAACGTATTTCTTGCTTTTCTCTGATTACGTTCCTGAGCAATGTGACAAAGGTGAGCAAATCACGGAACTCGTCGAAAGCATGTGTTTCAAACATTTAGCGATACATGCCGACAATTGCCTTCTTTCAGCGTTGGACTTTTTAGTTAATCAAAATGAGTTCGATTGTAAAAGTTCCTTTATTTTCTCATGCTAAGGTACTCAATCACAGTACTGTCCTAAACGGTAGCTGAGCTTCCCACAACCGAACAAAGTTTCAGTACCACACACAAGTGAGAGAAAATCATGAATGATAATGAGGAAATATTTACAATTCAGATGGTTAGCGGGCCATCTTTGACCGCGAGGGATCGCGGGAAAACCAGTACTGGGTATAATATCAGTAAAAAAAGCTACATTTCTTTTCTGTTTCTGAAGCTTTTACATTTTAGAAATGTTCAAGGATTTCAAAAGAGAAAAAAAAATCAAGAAAGAAAAATAGAAAAATCATTCCTTTTACAAGATAAATTGCAAAAGAAATTATAGAAAAGAGCTCTGAAAAAATTCAGGCTTGAATGGAAAGCGACTCTGTGCTCCCCCCCTCCCTTCCTGATTCAAAATGGACGCTGCAACCAACTGAGCTACGATGTCATATATTACCAGCGACGTAAATGTTGCTGTTCCTTCCCTCAAAGGAATCTGATCACAATTAAATAAAATAAATCATTATTGGTGCGTCCGACCGATTACGATTCATCTTTTATTAAGTCTTCTGACCAGCCAGGTAATTCGGTCACACTGCTAAAAGAAGATTTGAAAACATCGTGACTACTAACACCTTTCACAAAGTAATTCTTTGGAATGAAGTTTATTGATTGTATTGTGATTATTACCATTACACAAATAACGTCGAAGATTTGCATGGAGACTTTCCTTCACAAAATCAGAAGAGACAATGGCTCGTACAATGGAACTCCTGGTTCATTATAAAATGAATATTTTGACCCTTTAACTCCTAAGATCCAATAAGTAACTCTCCTTTCTCACTGCCCTACCTTTCCTTGTGAATCGCAGAGGAGAATTTGAATTAGTCACTTCAGACCACATTTGTAAAGGCCCAACCAAGTTTGAAAAATATCTAATCATTTTTAAAGCTTTCTCGCTTGTTTTTTGGTTTTTTTTTTTTTTTTTTTCGGGAGAGTGCATGACAGAAGTCTTGTGTAGCAGTCTATAACTTATTTATGTATTTGTTATTGACCAATCAGGAAAGAGATGTTTTGTTAAGCATTCAATAACTCTGTCTATGCTTACTGCCTAAGCATTGGATGATTGTGAGGATCAGCTCCCTTATACCAACTGTTTGCCACCCGTCACCTGCCTGTCAGCCAACAGTTTGCTTAAAACTGTCGGCCAAAAGTTGGTCCACTGTCAATCAACAGTTGCAGACGGTATGTTGACTGTTGGCCAACCGCTGAACTTCATTTTGGGAATCAACTTGAATCAATGAAAAAAATCTAATGAAGACAAAGCATCAAACTAAAGGCACTAAACTTGTTCTTCAACAAAATTTTGAAAATCAGTCTCTGAAAGGCCATCGTCTACAAGAGTTCTTTCGTTCAATGAATCTTCAGTAAGCAAGTCCTGAGATGGAAGGAAACTACTACCATCTGTCCTCTCTACTATTTGATCATATTCATTATCCATTTTATCATCAAATGTCCTACTTTGATCTGCTTGAGAAGTCTCTGATTCTTCAGTTTTCTCCTCCTGGGAGTCTTTTAGTTCCTTCTTTGCACGACGCAGACCCAGAATCTGTTTGTTTACAAAAGAGACATAGTAGGTTTATATAGAGCAGTTTTTACACAAGTGTTTAACAGTTAAATAACTGTGGATACGTGAAAATCATAAATGTGAACTGCAGATAAAGAAGTGAACATGAAAACAATCCTTGCCATAATGAACACTACTTACGCAGTAGTGAAAAAACAAAAAACACCTGAAAAATAAGGTAGAACACTGCACTGGTATCAAAGAGGTCATGGGTTCAAATCCCATGCAGCCCTAAATTTTTTCAGGCCTAATTTTCACTACTGCTTTAGTAGTGTTCATTTCTGCACAGACTGTTTTCATATTCACCTGTTTACAGTTAACTGGATTTGTATTGGCTTTGTGTCACTTCAATCTACAATTGGTCCAGTAAAACTTGTGCAACTCACTCTATTCATTGGATACAGTTCTGAACCCTTTGACTCCTAAGAGTGACTAACTAATTTCTCCTTACAATATCCCCCCTGAATCAAACATGAAAGTCATGAGAACAGAGGAGAGGAGATGATCACCAACTGATTGTGAAACAAATTCTCCTTGTCAGCCTCTTTGGAAATGTATAGAGAGCAGTATGGAGAATATACATACTGATGTTAGGGTGTGAAGGGTTTGCCTAGTTCCATTTGAACGTCATGTTTTCCTGCCTTTCCAACAGTTTGCTTTTGGTATTGTTAATTCTTATCATCTCTTTGTGGTGTTTTCTTTTGTTTGCTCTCCAAAACAAGAATAATGCAACCCACTGCACACTTATAACGGTTTACGGTCAACTCGCCGACGGACCAACTCGCCGACACCAACTCGCCGACGTATAAAATCGAGTAGAGACGTCGGCGAGTTGGTCGTCAATCCAATACAACTTATTAGAAGCTAAACATACAGAAAATTAAACGATATTTAGTAAAAAAACATTGGACATTGGTGAACATCAAACAGAAGCTTAAACATCGGTGAACATTGGTGAACATCACCAATGACTATAACAGCTTAAGACGCGAACGAGTTGTGTGACAACAACACCGTAAAAACTCATCATGTCAATCGCTCAGTTTTTTTCACGAAAACTTGGCTTTCTAGACAAGATCTTTAGTAAAAAGCAATTCTTTTTATTTGAAACAAAGTTTATAAGGATCTTAAGGCGAATAAAGCGAAGTAAACCTCACCAACGACTCTAACAGCTTCAGACGCAAACGAGTTATTGTGTGACAACAACACCGTAAAGACTCATCATGTCAATCGCTCAGTTTTTTTTTAACGAAAACTTGGCTTTCTAGACAAGATCTTTAGTAAAAAGCGTTTCTTTTTATTTGCAACAAAGTTTATAAGGATCTTAAGGCGAATAAAGCGAAGTAAACCTCACCAACGACTCTAACAGCTTCAGACGCGAACGAGTTGTGTGACAACAACACCGTAAAAACTCATCATGTCAATCGCTCAGTTTTTTTCACGAAAACTTGGCTTTCTAGACAAGATCTTTAGTAAAAAGCAATTCTTTTTATTTGAAACAAAGTTTATAAGGATCTTAAGGCGAATAAAGCTAAGTAAACCTCACCAATGACTCTAACAGCTTCAGACGCGAACGAGTTATTGTGTGACAACAACACCGTTAAGACTCATCATGTCAATCGCTCAGTTTTTTTAACGAAAACTTGGCTTTCTAGACAAGATCTTTAGTAAAAAGCATTTCTTTTTATTTGCAACAAAGTTTATAAGGATCTTAAGGCGAATGAAGCGAAGTAAACCTCACCAACGACTCTAACAGCTTCAGACGCGAACGAGTTGTGTGACAACAACACCGTAAAAACTCATCATGTCAATCGCTCAGTTTTTTTCACGAAAACTTGGCTTTCTAGACAAGATCTTTAGTAAAAAGCAATTCTTTTTATTTGAAACAAAGTTTATAAGGATCTTAAGGCGAACAAAGCTAAGTAAACCTCACCACTGACTCTAACAGCTTCAGACGCGAACGAGTTATTGTGTGACAACCATAGCAACCACGCGGAACGACATGTTTTTTTTTTAACTTTAAAGAAAGATTTTTTCGAGAACGTTTGATTTACGATAAAAACGATAAAATTCTATTTATTATAAAGATCAGATGAACATGTGAAAGTAATGTATATCATGCAATTACTCTGCTCTTGTAGGTCCGTTTAATCTCGACATCGATTTCAATAATTGGGCCGCTGTTCTTTCACCATTTTCATATTTCTCCCATAATCCAAACACCTTACTCTGTAATTGCCTAATAAAAAGAAATGCTTTTTACTAAAGATCTTGTCTAGAAAGCCAAGTTTTCGTGAAAAAAACTGAGCGATTGACATGATGAGTTTTTACGGTGTTGTTGCCACACAATAACTCGTTCGCGTCTGAAGCTGTTAGAGTCGTTGGTGAGGTTTACTTCGCTTTATTCGCCTTAAGATCCTTATAAACTTTGTTGCAAATAAAAATAATTGCATTTTACTAAAGATCTTGACTAGAAAGCCAAGTTTTCGTTAAAAAATCTGAGCGATTGACGAGATGAGTCTTTACGGTGTTATTGTCGCACAATAACTCGTTCGTTATAGTCATTGGTGATGTTCACCAATGTTCACCGATGTTTAAGCTTCTGTTTGATGTTCACCAATGTTCGCCAGTGTTTTTTTACTAAATATCGTTTACTTCTCTGTATGTTTAACTTCTAATAAGTTGGATTGGATTGACGACCAACTCGCCGACGTCTCTACTCGATTTTATACGTCGGCGAGTTGGCGTCGGCGAGTTGGTCCGTCGGCGAGTTGACTGGTTACCCTTATAACAAGAAATAGCTGACTACAAACCTTAACATAATTAGCAGGTACAATTCCCTCACTGCTGCCATCAAGACTACCCAAGAGCCAACCTCTAATGCGTGGCTGCTTTCCCTTGGGAGCAAGTCGAAGAATGTCACCAGCACGGAATGACAACTCCTCATCATTTTCACCATCAAAATCATACTCTGCTCTTGCAATAACATGGTCTCCCTCTCCTGCGATCAATGAACTACGTATTACTTCTCACATAAATATTTAGGTGAAAGGGAAAAAGAAGGATGAAAGAATCACCTCCACAAGGACTTGTGGAGGTAAGTTTTCTAGCTTTAGGGTGAAAATTATAGATCAAAAAATGATAAGTGAAGTCAAGATGTGATTCTAGGTAAGGTAACGGTGTTTGTTAATGGGAAAGATCCTGAACTCTATTCCTCTACCCTTACATGAGTGAGGGTACTGACAGCTTTTCTTGAAGAAGCAGCAAAGCAACTAGCTATCTCATGCTTTGTAGGTAACAGTAATTAGCTACAGTAGGTGGCTTCTAAGCTTACACTGGGCTAATGCTAAACCCTGTTTCACTTTTGAAATAATTAGGTCTCCAAGTCAGCAGAAGACTGGGGGTTAATTTGCCAAAGTACTTTGAAAGTTACTCTCTGTAGTTTTGGGGTGTAATGGGAATACAAGATATCAAATCATGTTGTATCTAAATCCCCTGCCCAAGTCAGCTAAGCATAAGCAGTACCTGTCTTCCAGTCTTTGGTTTTACTCTCATCATTAAGCAGAGACTGTAGTAACTTCCATATAATCAGTGGTGTACCGAGCACAACTCCAAAGAAGAGCAAAATGGGCCATGATCTTGGCTTTCTGGAGTCACCTTTTTCACTTGAAGATATAACAGCAGTTTCTGCACTGTTCCAAAGTTCTTCTTCAAAACCCTGGCTTACACCGAATAAAGCTTTGATCTTTCTAAAAACATATCTTATGACCTTGAACAGAGTAAATGCACCAAGCACGCTGACTAGATGAGCCCGTAGTCTACTGAAATGATCTGCCATGCTTAAAACAGCATGAAATGTGTTATGCATAGCAAAGTGAGTTGATTCCAACATCATGGCAACAGATCCAAATGCCTGCACAATAGATTCAATTGACTGAAAAGCTGCTCGGCTACTTTCCTCTGCCTGGCTTACAAAAGAACTTGTTCCTGATTGGTTCATGGCATTACCATAACGATTCATGCCAAATCCATATCCACCATAACCCCCATAACCACCTCCATACATTCCTCCATAACCTACACATTCCAGAAAAGGAAGATATATGACTTACAAACATAATATCAATGTCATCACTTATAAACCCATAAAAATTATTTCCTTCCTCAGTATGTACCCTCATGCTGAAGTGGTTTAAGTAGAAAATTAATAGATTTGGCCTTGCAAAATTTATGGATTGTGGATTTTTGCAAAAAGTTGATTGGATTCCCAGCTTAAAAAAATATAGTGGATCCCCAATAAATTGAAAACTTTGGTCTAGAATACCTTTCTGACTTTGTTTGCAAGTTTGCTCTGTGAGCAGAACTGTTTGGCATTACCTACATTTTTTGGTATTTGCCATTTGGAGAAAGTTAACAAACATTTCTTTAATTATAGATCTTTATGGCTTTGCAACTGAATGCTATCTATTCCTCTTTCCTTTAATTTATACACCATTATCACCTGAAAAACCAAAATTAATGAGCATCTTCCTCCCTCCTCAACTTCATTACAGTGGAATGTCAGTCAGTAAAACTGTATTTCTAACATGTTTCTTTATCCTTTCTATACTCACCTCCCATTCCCCCTCCATACATGCCACTGTAACCTCCATACATACTTCCACCATAACCTGAAACACAGATAATTCAACCCTATTATCCAGCAAGGTACAATGAACTTTGCTAATTACACTTAAGAGATCAATAAATACATGAAGTCTTAACCCTTTACCTCCCACAAGTGATAAACATGAAACTTCTCTCTAAAATATCCATACATTATCCAGCAAACAGGTGATGACAATACTCAAACTTATCAGGTAGAAGTTGTTACCTTGATCAAACACCAAACTCTCCTTGCTTATTTACAAGGAATTGTGTTAAAGCTGGAGGGGAAAATTAACGATCAGATCTTGAGAATTAAAGGGATAACTACACCATGCCTTTCTCTATTCCTGTTTTGCTTTGCATTGTGTTTTCTTTTTTTCTTGTGCGTATTTTTTAAGGAACTTCTTTACTAGTAATTCCTAGAAACCTAGTATAACATGGATGAAGATAAACAGTAATAATATTAACAATAAAAAAAAAAGAGGTAAAATGAATGTTATGTATCATACAAAGCCAAAATATGTTCTCAGTAATTAATGGCCTATATAAAAAAATGTTACTAATTTTGTTAAGGGTCATGAAACAAAGGAAAAATCTCCTGTGGTGAATTGCACCCCAACTTCTCCTTGATCTTACACTCCTGGGCTGGTTGTTTGCAAGGCAGTTAGCGAAATCCAGGATAAAAAGTTTAACTTGTCATTGATTTCTCTTGAAATAAAGCATATAGTAGAGCTTACATTTCGAGAAGTTTTAGCTCAGCATTAAATGAAACTAAAGGAAACAATATAAACACTTGAAACTGCTTCCAGAGTGACAAAACTAAATGAAAAATTATTAACTAACCCTTGCTTAGTTCATTCTTGTTTGAACAACCCCAGCCCTGAAATTCTATGAGCAGCTTATCAAGACCATCTTTAATTACCAATCACCAAACATAATTCCCATTCAATTTACTGCAATGTTTTTACTGCTTTTACTTAATTCAGTCTAAATGGTAATATAGTCACTTGAATACTACTTCTTCAATGTTAATAAACTAACAAAGACATTTCATCTTTTTGGCACTGGAAGTCAAAACAATTGCTCAAGAAAATCTTCTACGGTGAATGGCAGAAACAGCACTCTTTGGGAATGATACAATATAGTGGACAAGAGACACTAAATACTGTTTCAGTTTTGTAATAAGAACAGGTCATGATGCTCTACTCTTCTTTAACAAGACCAAAGAGACATGTCTGTCTATTTAGTATGTATGAGCTAGTTCATTATTTCCTCTATTGTGGACTGGTCATTGTTTATTTGGGTTCTTTGTTTTCTTCTGGTTTTTCTTCGTATTTAGAGTTAAATAACAGCAAACATCCTTGTTTAAGCATTTCTGGCTCAAAAGACTGGATATATATATATATATATATATATAATATATCATTAAACCCCTGAAGAGTGAAGCGATTCACGAAACAGGCTTGTCGGGAAATGTAGTTACGTCCTTTTTTCCTCTCATAATATTTATATATATATATATATATTTTAACAACTGATTGTACACTAAATGACATTCAATTCATAAATTTTAATCAAAGCTGTGCTATTAAAATAATAAATGGGAGCCTAGAGGCTCTCCTTTTTAGAATTCTAAGGTTTCTGTTGTTATCATGCATATTTGACCGTTGTTATTTAAATTTAATTTTGTTTCACAGGAATTATTAATTTAATTTATCCTTTTGTTATTCAAGCTCTTTTTTTTTAATTAGCAAATATATATGTATTTTGTTCTCTTTCCTATGTTGTAACGGTTTTTGTGTGAGCGGAATAAAGGTTGTAAATTCAACAGTTTCCAGCTGTTAAATATTTTTAGAAGAAAGCTACAAAAGGCACCTCACCGAAGAGCACAACCTGTAATAATTTGCTATGTGAAAAATAGAAAAACAAAACAAAGCAAACAAAGAAATTACCATATCTCGACCCTCCATACATCATACTACTAGTGGACCTCTGTGTTTGAGGTCGTGGCGGTAAAGGAGGTACTTTTGCCACAGAAGTACCATTGCTTGTGGAAGAGTCCATTTTGCTTGGATTGAATGAACTTCGCAGAGCACTCGGTCTTGGACCAGATGCCCCTATTGGAGGTCGAGATGGCGAATCAAACGCAACAGAACTTGACCTGGCATTTGTTCCTACTCCTTCCCAAGGTTTTGGAGGAGCAGACATCCCAGAAAATTGAACTAAACTCCGAAAATGTTGGCGTTAAGAAGCCATTACACGTTACGAAACAAAATGGCGACATACGTAAAACGTAAACTAGTACCCAGTGTCCGAACGTTTATATGTAAATCAGGAGTAAACAGACAAAAGGAGCTGAGATCGGACATTAGCATAGAGTATCTATGATTACATCACAAACACGCAAATACTGAATTGACTCGAATTTATAAGATATTAATAAGAAAAATTTTCCCTCACTGAGAACTGAGAGAGAAACCTAAAATTTATGCATGCATATATATTTCCCAGTCTCAAAATAAATATTTTAACAGTTACCACTAAAAAAACACTATTTATTGCTTCTAGATTAATGATTATGAACAGCCAGCTAAGTTTACGCTTTAGTGGAGGAATTTTGTTTTTGATGTTTACAGTAGCTTTTTGTCATCGAGGAAATACAGAGAAACAATCGTGATGATTTTCATATCTTATAAGTATATCCATTAGAAATAATAATAATAATAATAATAATAGTTTAGAAACTTATATAAAGCATGCTACATGACATAATGGTCCTATGTGCTTTGCAAAAAAATATAAAACAAGTAAAATTAGTGGATAAAATATGATAAACACTAAAATCACTTTAAAAAATTACAAGAATCAAATGGTATAAAATCTAGGACTAGAATCATTCAAAAACTAAAATGGCTTAAAAATACAATAAGAATTTAAATACCAGTTAAAATTTTAGAGACATCTGAGAAACACTTATTCAAAATAATGGGTCAAACATTAAAAACTGTCAACAGTGGTGGCTCTTTTGATGTATGTTGAAGTAAGTTCCAAACTTTTGGAGCAGCCATTTTACAGGAGTGACCACCAAGTGTAGCATAAGACTTACATAATGAATGTTTCAAGTGGAAATCATTGCTGGATCACAGAGAAAAGCTTGTGACATACTTAATTGAGATAGGATCAGTTATGTAGGACAGTGTCAGGCCACCTATGGCCTTTTATAGCATGTAAGCTCTGAGGATAAGGTCATCATTCTGTCCTTGTTATGGCTTTCATGTTGTACGAATTTGTTAGTGACCACAATATGGAAGGATTTTTCTTCAATGTCTTCAGTTAGCAGGGTGATATCCATAATAGAATGCATAGAGGAAAGAAAACTGACTGAAAGAAAACAATTCCAAGTAGCTTTTTGTGCAAGTCTCTTCATTCAAAAATGTTTTAGATGGCTATGAATATTTTCTTCAACTTTTCTCCTTTCAATAGCAGATCAGCTCTTCATTCCCTACTTTTTAAGAGAAGTGAGAGAGAGGAGGGGAGGGTAAGAAAAGGTTTTTTTTTTAAATCTGAGTTATAGGTTTTCCTCAGTCTTTTCAATGTCAATCCCACTGTTTTCCAGATCTGAAAATGCACATTTTAGGACTCTTTCACCGCCAGATTTTTTTTACCAAATACCCAGAGCACTACAGTCCTTGTATAAAACACAATTTGACAAAAATTCTTAAAACTTCTTTTAATAAAAAAACATATTAAAATACATACAAAATCTCAAAGAGGAAAGGCTAACCTCAACAGTCTGAGTGAAATGGTTTAAACTTTGTACACAAAAGACTTTGAACTAATAAGTTGCTAATTACAAAAAATAATTTGCAAAACTCTTCCAGATGTAGGTGATATTTACAGTTTTATGCAAGAATGTACATGTAATTTTAAAATAGTTCATGTTCTAAATGTTAAAAAAAATGTTTCCTTCCTGCAGCTCTCAAAAATGGTCTAAAATTCCTCATCTGTGGTGAATTTGTGGGAATCCTCAGACTTTTTCTTCATAACTCCTGCGCGCTGATATTCTGCAACTCTTTTCTCAAAGAAGTTGGTCTTTCCTTCCAAAGAAATGTTTTCCATGAAGTCGAATGGATTTTTTGCATTAAAAACCTGTTAAGAAAAAGAGTTACAAGATTGTAAGTTGGTTTTAAACCTTCAGTAACAGCATGTCACAAGCTCTTAAAAGTAATAAAATTTTTGGATGCTTAAGGAAAAAAAAAAAGCCCACAAATCAACAATTTTGTATTTCTTTAACCTTCCATTCATTAGTTAGTTGTGTTCCTGTCTGCCATATAATCCTTATGTAAGTAATGAGAAGTTGGTAGAGGATCAATTAATCACCAAATTGATATTTATCACCAGCTCAATTAGAATGCAAACAGGACAGTGTACACACCATGCTTGAAATTGGACAGTTGACATGTCATGCCAGTGTAAGTGGTCAGTACATGTCATGTGCTGTTGTTGTTCATTTTGCAGAATAATTGTTAATTTTTTTGATGGAAATGTTTCACTGATGTGTAGTTTATTTTTCTTAAATGTCGTCATAGTTTTAATGAGTTGATAACAAGACTTTTGTCATCCAATTCAGTCTGTATTGACATTGCAAGGAGAAACTGTCTTAGTCCATACCTTGGGGCAATGGAGAGCCACTAAAAGTCTGTCAGCAACAAATTCGATGTACTGCTTCATAAGGGAGTGGTTCATGCCAATGAGTCTCACTGGAAGGGCCTCTGTTAGAAATTCTTGTTCAATTTCAACAGCATCCTTGATAATTCCAATAATGGTTTCTTGTGAGGGCTTGTTTTTTAGGTAGGAGAACATCAAACAAGCAAAATCACAGTGAAGACCCTGGAATAAGAAAGTGTTAATATTAACATAAGTACACTTATACTGTCCACTACACATTTTCTAAGGTGCTGACAAGGAAAACTTGAGTAAACACTGAGAGTTCCTTTAGTTGGTGATCATTTCCTGTATTCTGGTGATATTAATGCAAGATTTGGTGTGATACTGTCAAAAGAAATTGCTAGTCACTCATAGGGGTCAAAGGGTTATATATCTTCTGGAATAAAATAAACAGTGTCAAAAAAGTTTCAGTCTTCTCTTCATTTAGTTCTAAAGGTCAGTCCTTAATTGTTGGAAAGAAGTTTTATTTTTTTTAGCTGGGATTTGAAACAGGACAAATATTTATTGAGCAGTGATTTCAAGAATTCACCTTCCTTAAGAAACTTACCTCATCACGACTGATGAGCTCATTTGAGAATGTAAGTCCAGGCATCTTGCCCCTTTTGACACAAATTTGAAACAGAAGTAGATTAGTAACTTCTTTCACCTGAAATTCAATTTAAAATCACAAAGAAAAAACAAAAAAACAAAGAGGTTTGATAGTTAATTGGACATCACTTACCTCTTTTTTAGCCAGAAAATGGCAGCAAAAGAACCAGAAAAAAAGATTCCTTCCACAGCAGCAAAGGCAACTACCCTCTCACCATAAGAAGCCTGTTACAAAAAAAAAAAAAAGGTGAGTGTTTGTACATTTTTGTCTCATCAAAATGTTTTGCAATAATTTAATATCAGTGCTAATAAAAGGAATGGAAAAGAAAAAAGTTTAAGTCTACAAAATGAAATCTTACTCTCTCAGGATTGATCCAGTTCAAAGCCCACTGAGCTTTTCTTTTGACGCAAGGCATTGTCTCAATAGCATTAAAAAGATTTTCCCTGCAAAACAAACACTGATTTAAGGACTACATCAATGTGATTTTATTTTAATTAACATAAATGTAATATCAATTGAGCAAACATTTTGAATTTTGTCTCCAAACAAAATAAAGAAAGATCATGTACAAGGCTGTGCTCTAACGGTGCCCGGTCGCCTGAGGCGACTAACATTTGGCCTCGGGCGACTGAAAATATTTTGTAAAATTTAAAAAACGATCTCTGGCTAAAACTTTTAAAAATACGAGCTTTCGGCTGTTTGCGCTACAGCCTTCAACGGGTAAAATGATAAAAAGGTAAGAAATACTAGGTGTGAAGTACAAAGTAGGAAATTAAAAATGCTAATAACTAAGAATGTTTGTTAAATACTAGGTGTGAAGTATAAAGTAGGAAATTAAAAATGCTAATAACTAAGAATGTTTGTTAAAAAGAATGTTGTATTGTCCGGGCAAAGGACAGGAATTGTTGTCCGCATTGGGAGTTAACTTGGAATGCCACGCTTCTAGTGTTTTTCTTGTTCTAAAACTGCCTTTGTCAATAATAGATGCATTATCAAAGTCTATTGCGTGAGTATTGGCCCAGACGTGATTGGAAATTCTTGAGCCTTTTGCCGCGGTTTTCACATTTCTGAGGTGTTCTTTCTTTCTTGTGTTGAAGGCCCTGCCAGTCTCACCAATATAACACCATGAACAGTCACCACAAGGAATTTTATAAACGACATTTGTTTGAGATTCCAATAATTAGCCAGAGATCGTTTTTTAAATTTTACAAGATGTTTTATCCTGGCTGCGGCCCCTCTATCTTTTCATGAAAATATTTTCTTGGTCGCCCGGCCGGGCGACTGGCTGGTGTTGGTTTCTTGATTTACAGTCAAAAAAAAAAAAGAAAATGTTATTCAATCGGGCGCGCGTTGATATTCAAAGGTCGTTCCACGTGAATTTACGTGTAACATAATCATCGACTTTGATCGTGACAAGCTGCACAGTTTTCGATTTTAACTGCTTTTCCAAATAGTATTATAATTTTTCCTTTAAATTAGGATGGCTCGTTAGTTAGTTTTTGAAAAGCAATTGTTACTTCTGCTCTGACAGGCGTAAAGTACGGTCGACATTAATAAATCGCTAAATGAACACGGGAGTCGTTCTTTTAAAAGAAAATTTTATTCCATCGGGCGCGCGTTGATGTTCAAAGGTCGTTCCACGTGAATGCACATGTAGCATAATCCTTGACTTTGAACTTGACTAGCTGCACAGTTTTCGATTTTAACGGCTTTTCCAATAGCATTAAAATTTTTCCTTTAAATTGGGATGGCTCATCAGCTAGTTTTTCAAAAGAAGTTGTTACTTCTGCTCTGATAGGCGTAAAGTACAGTCGGCGATTAATAAATCGCTGAATAAACACGGGAGTCGCTCTTCTATGCTAATTTAATATTTGAAATAGTGTTTTGCTAAGCTTACATAATGCTTTGAATTGAACTTCAATGAGACAGTTTTAGGTTTATCAGATTATCTGATTATCTTTGGTATATGTATACTATTCATTTTTCAAAAAATAGTTTTGCACTGCTTCTGTAAGTGTGAATTAAATAACTATTTGACTATAAGTGATGATAGGTTTTCAGGAGGTCAAAGGATACGATGTTTCATGAACATAAAAACAATAAATAAATGCACATAGTTCTATTTGACTCGTTACGAAAACAGTTTGTTTAATTTTTAATAATTAACTGACTGATTTATTAATTTGGGCGACCAACTAGGGGGCCCGGGCACCTCAGCTAAGATGTTTGGGAGCCCGAAGGGCTCCCTGAAATTTTCCTTAGAGCACAGCCTTGATGTAGTTTTTTCACTTACTTTTCATCAGGGTCCTCAATGTAGGTGTCAATCAACAGACTGTACATCTCGGAGTGAATATTCTTAAAAGGGGAAAAAGTGATTAATTTAACTTTGGAGTAAGTTGTTTATGAGTTATCAAACTTATTGATAAAGTTCTTTTTTCCTCATTCTTTTCAAAATAAAAATTTTTGTCAACTTGAAAATGTAAAGGCTTTTTTGGTATAGAAGACACACTACAGCTTGGTTGTTATTGTTACATTTTACTGCTGATTCTGTTAAGACCATTCTGGGAAAAAAACGGCACTTAGAATATTAGTTGCAAATACAAACTTACCTCAATTGCAATTTGAAAGCCATAGAAGCATCTTGCCTCAGGAACTTGCACTTCCTGGCTAAAACACTCAACCAAGTTTTCATTAACAATGCCGTCACTGGCAGCAAAGAAGGCAAGAACATGGGAAATAAAGTACCTTTCATCATCCTGTGAATAAAAGAAAAATTAACAAAAGGATGTAATAACATTTAAGCTGAAAGCAGGTAGGCAATCAGAAGGAAATTATCAGCCAGTTTATGTATCATGCAGATAGAAAGACAGATTTGAACTCACCGAAAGGTTAGCCCAGTCATCTTTGTCTTTGGAGAGATCAACTTCTTCCGCTACCCAGATAGATGCTATAATGAGAAAAAAATAAAAATTATTTGAAATATAATAGCTATGGAACACGATTTATTCTAATAATGACACCTACAAATTTCCTCCTTTCATACCAGTTTTTAGAAAAAACCATTAAAATTTCCTGGTCATCTGGGACTGGCTAATTACCTTTTGAGATTATATAACATACCGGGCACCAAATAGCTTGCATAATATATAGGTAATGCAACTTTCCTGGCAGCTTATATAATATACCGGCCGGGTCACTCGCACAAAGATAGTAGCTTCTAAGGGTAGGGTTTGATTTCCTTACCTTCAGCCTTTTTGTACATTTCCCAAATATCTTTATACTGGATAGGAAGAAGGACAAATCTTCGCGGATTTTCACGTAGGAGCGGTTCATCCTCGTTGTCAAATTTTGAAGGAGATTTGTAAACTGGCTTCACCGGTCCGCGAGTCTGACGGAAAATAAGAAAATTTGTATAATTCTTAAAAATTCTAAATATTCCCAGAGCTTTCACAAAAAAATGCTGTTGAAATTAGCTTTTGATGTGGCTTGAACTTTCATTTCTCAACTTGAGTTCTGCATTTAACCGCCAAATACCGTTAAGTCATTCAGCGCGGGCTTATAAAATTTACATTAGATCCCTGCAGGAGTTTTCCACAGCACTTCTGGTTAAAAAAAAAAAAGAAGAGAAAAAACACAGGCAAATCCGTAATTACACCGTATTCAAACGTGCTTAAGTAACGTAAATACCTCTCAAGCAAACCATTCTGTCGCTCTGTGGCCTCGTGCAGGCATACTTTTCAAAAAGTAAACGCTTCTTTCGTAAAAACTTCTGAGGGACCAGAAATTAAATTTCGACCGAAAAGAAAGTGAAATACTACGTTCGTTTTTTAATGGTTTGTCGATATTTAAGGCCTTGTGAGAAAAAGGAATGGGGAATAGGGACCCAGATTTTTTTTCTCCCGCCAAAATCGAATAATTCGTTATTAGCTGTGAACTCACCTCGTTGTTCTTTTCGTTGCTTCTGTCTTCCTTCTCGTTTATATCTACATCTTCAAGAGTTTTAGCGAGCTTGTTGATGCTGTGGCTACTCACGATATGATTGTCTACACCAAGCATGATGAATTACGACTAGGTTTCTAAGAAATACAGCAAAGAGTATAAAGTGCTGAAGGATGCAATATGCAAAAAGGCTGAGGAAGGAATGATCGCCGATGGACGCGACGCTGAAGTTCAATTTGCGCGCCGCGATAAAAGCAACCAATCACAAAAGAAGTTTTGAGAGATTTTCTTACTGTGATTGGCCTCTTTTGTTCGCGGGAATTTCAACACGGACGCAAGAGCCCATATTTGGAAAACAGAAAGCATGCACCGACAGCCTCGTTTTTAAGCGCCCGCGTGCAACACTTCAGCGAATATACGCTCCAAGAATCCCCGGATATTCAACCTTCATTTTGTCATTTTGAGCAAACTGTGCACTGATACAAACTTTTCAAAATATTGGTATGTTTGTGTTCTCTTTTCAATTTACTGCTTTTATCTGCTTGAAAAGATTAGTTATTTTCTGGTGTTCTTTTCTTCAGTTCTCTTGGGAGGATGTTTGGACCGGGATTGGACGGAAACAGACCGCGATGTGCTCCATTTTGGGATGACTTCTTCGCCTGTGTAGTGAAGAATGGCCGTAATGAGCAGTGGGCACTCTGCAAAGAACAGAGGGAAGACTTTATGGAGTGTCTACATCACAAGAAACTGGTACGCTTTTCGTTCATCTTTTTGTTTCTTTGAGTGACTTTGAAAAAGTTTAATGCAATGCAAGGGATGATAATTATTTCCAAGCACCTATATTTCATATTTTGTGGTTCCCTTGGTCTCCTGCGATTCTACCTCTAGCACAAACCAAGGTAGACAAGGTGTGGAAATTTACTGTGCAAATTGTTGATAGCTCGATAAAACTTTATTATTTCCAAGACTGTGTGATCAAGGTAGCCAACTCCCACCCCCCGTACTAGATACCCATCACAATAGTGATATATACCCTAAGAGCAAATTTTTGAGAATCAAGTGCTGTCTCTATCTTATTCATTGTTAGTATGTGATGCTATTCCCCTAGTACCTATGTACTATATCAATCCATACTAACTCATATTTTTAGAGCAAGAAAAGTTTACAATGACTTCTCTTGTTTGTTGAGTTACTGACTATTCAATGTCTGCCTTCCAAAAATTCTTGAAATACCTGCAAGAGTGGAAAAGGGGCCTTGTGAAATCCCTGAAATGTAAGTTGGTATGTTCCATTTGTTCTTCGTAGTACACAAGGGTTCAAAAGATCAAGAGGCAGAAAGAAAAGCTGATAAAAGCTGGAAAATGGCCACCTAAGGAGGAAAGTGCGTAAAATTCTAGACTGAACATTTAGGAATTGTTTTGTACAGTGGACTATCAGTGAAGTATCAGCTAAACTTGACATTTGTCCTGAGAGATTTCTTTAAAAGATAAAAGCAGAAATTGAGCACTTATTTTGTAATCAAGGTGTTCAGGGTGAAAGATTGTTAATGTGAATGTAAGGATAAGAAACTGACTCAGGGTGTTGAGATAAGAGGTAAAGATATACATGCAACAAGTTTGAGAACCAGGCAGGTGTTTTGTGTATAGTAATAAAAACTATATTGTTTTCCACTGCCCTCTTTGTTTATTGGTTTGCTAGTTCCTTCACTGTACCTTCCCTTGAACGCAGTATATTGATTTTACAATACTTTTAAGGCTGGTGCTATACAGGAGACCAACTTTAAAACATGGAAAAGCAGAAAAGTATTTCTGTGTCTATTTATTTCAATCTTTTGTACCAGTTTCATGATATTTTGTATGTATGGTATTGGTGCTTGTTTTGTGTATATAGTCTACAGCACCAAAGCTGCTCTTCACTAAGGCCAATGCGCATGAATGATATCCATTATGAATACAATACAAGTGGTTCAGACAAACTTTACTTCAGCATGCAAGTAGGCTCTCATCTTTATAAGTGCTGCAGGACATGTCCCTCTGGCCTGCAGGAAGATTTGAAATGACTGGGGTAGACACTTAGCACTAATTAAAGTGCTAGCCCCCTTACAGACATCTCACTAGCTCATGATGCGCAAAGTCAACTTATTTCCTGCAGGCAAAGAAAAGCCTATCCCTAGATGCTAATAATGAGCCAAAGTGCTCATAGGCTAGGTCAAGTTACAAATAGTGGCCCCTATTGTGGGCAGAGAATCCTATTAAGTCTACTTTATTTAATATTGTGTACTTGTGTCGTGACTTCTTTCACTCAGACTCGCTTCTTAAATGTATGTATCTATGTTGCATTATTTTTTACAGAAGTGTTCACAATGGGTGAAACTTGGGGCTACTATGCAATTTATCTTGAATCATGGGATTTTTAATAATTTCAAGCTAGTGGAGTACCGCCTAAGGTCCTTGTAAGTTATGGAATTGTCATTTTTTAGAAGTCCTTATTATGCTCTAACATTGAGGAAACCAGTTTAGGAGTGATTCTAGCTTATATTAAACAACTCCCAAGGTTCATACTGGTCCTTGAAAACCTGAAAAGTCCTAGAATTTTATTTTGACAATTTCCAGGACTGAAAGGTCCTGGAAAAAGAGTATAGGTCCTGGACAGTCCTAGAATCTTCTTAAAAAGTTAATTCTAAAAGTTTTAAGAATTAATGTCATAAGAACAAGGAGAATTGGTTTTGAAATCTTGGGTGCAAGGTGAAATTTGGAGCCATGGAAAAATCGATCTAAGTCATGGAAAATTCCTGAAAAGTCATTGCAGTTTGTTTCTGAAAAAAGGTACAATCCTGAACTCTAGCTCTGCCTTAGGTTCTTGTAACTTATGAAATTGTCCCATGTCAAACATGTCTCAGGGTGGCTGCATCTAGTTCTTGTTAAGCTCCAAAGATGAGGAAAGCCAGTTTGTTTCCTGAAGAATAACATGCCTCTTTGATGAAGAACTGTCTTTTAATAGCTTCCCTTCCCCTTCGTTACACCTGGATGAAAGAGTATTATAGAGAAGTTTGTTAAAAAGATGAAACACAAAATCCAATCTTGAAAATACCTTATTAAATGTTTCTAAGAATGTTATGGAGACCTAGCAAATAAAACAAACCAATAACAACATTTCATTTGAATTGGCCTAACAAAATTTAATTGTGTGAAATCTACTTCAGTGTTTTAATTATGTAACTAAGAGAAGTTGAACTTAATCTATTAAAAAGCTAAGGTTTTCTACTATGATATTTAAGTTAATTAAAAGTAATCTATTGAGATCAAAACATTTCCAACTGACTTGAAATATCTAACCAGTCCTTCTTCAGTGCCTCTCAAGTACTTGTCATAAATAGTTGATACATTGACCGCAGTGTTCCAAATCTGGACCTTCAAAATGAGATAATTTGTGTATGTGAAAAAAGCAAATTTATACACTTTGCACTCACTACATTTCATCATGATGGATGACCCATACCTATTTTGTAGAAATCTCAGTTTAGTTTTGGTCCAAAAGTTGCAATAAAAATTAAATTTTGAAATGTTTGTCCAATAATTTGAAAGTCATAGGCAATTGGCCTTTAAGATAAAAAGAAGCAGTTTTTCCACTTTGCACAGCTTTCAACCAAGCCCTTCAGTCTGTTTGGAAACAGAGAAAGATGTCCTAAAAAACTATCGCCATTTCACTACCTCATCCATCTGCCCTGTTGTATGATCGAGGCCATTCTGTCCCAAGAGGAGGTTTGTTGACACCAAAAGGGATGACACATTGCTTTCTTGTTGAGCCACTCTGCCATTCATATAAAGAGTCTGAAGAAAAAAATCAGAGTAAATCAGGACAATATTAAATTGTTGTAATGTTATATATTGTAATATTTAATATTGCAATACTGAACCTTCCATTCCAAGCACAGGGAAATACAATTCACAGTTTTTTGTTCATTCACAAACAGAAGTTTCCAAAAAATGATAATTCTTGACTATTAACTGTTCTATTGTTATGTGTTCTCACTAACTTAATTTTTTTGAAATTCAGTTTTTTTCTTATTCCAGTTTCTCAAACAAAAGGCACCAACAGTTTTACTCGGCTTAGACTTGTAGGGCTTTTGTTTCTTAATTTTTTGTTGATTTGCTTTAATTTGATTCTTTAATAAGGATGGGTTATCTCTGACCACTTGGCAAACAATCAGTAACCAAAGAGGATAATTGCATGTATTGCTGCTTCATCACCAGACTGAAAAAAAAAACAAAAAAAAAACCCTCACCTGCTGTTTAGTTTGATTGTTGTACTGAAAAGCCACATGTGTCCAGGTGTTGTATGCAAAGGATATGTTACCCAGCATGCCAGTGTTGCCCACTGACAATTGTACTCCTATACAAGTAAGATATTTAAGTATTATGAGGTCAGATTGTAAATTGTAGGACAGTGGAACTTGCAACTAGCTGATTGTGGGAAGCCAACCATAATCCCAACCTCATCTTCACAAAATTAAAAAAAAAAAAGGAAAAGAAAAACATTTTTTGCACACACTAAGTACAGTAATAAGTTTTACATGCTCATACCTGACCTTCCCTTTTTTGAACCAAAGATGGGATTTGTATCTGAATTATTAATACAGGCCTTTGCAGAGCCACATTTTGCACTAAAACAAGAAAAAGAAAAGGGATGAATATAACAATTGTACAGTAGTATTGCATTGAGAATCACAGGGATGGAGTTAAATGACAATTCAATTAATTTTATAGTCCATGGATAATTGGGTTACCTAAACACAATATCATCTAAGGCAATATCACTCCTGTGAGATTTTCCTTTGGCTGCAGTAAATCGCACAGCCACAAGTCCTTCGTAAGCCTGATTAAGACAAAAACACAGCATTAAGAGAAAAGTTCCAACAACAATAATAGGATGATTAGATTTTCACTTGGTCAGGGTTTTTTCATAACATAACTGTTAGGGAAAAAAGGAATTTGACAAAATTATATTTTTGCCCAACCCAATTCAAAACATAAAACTAAAACTTTTTCAAAAAAATTAGATATTAAATTGAAAAAAAATTGTAATTTTCATATTAATGCCAAATATGTTCATCCTGGGTGAACATAACCATCTGTAGTTAGGGATCTAATCTTAACTCTTCTCTAATTTCACATGACTGTGGCAAGAATGAAAAAAAAAAATGATATAAATTAATTAAACACAGAAAAATCATATCTGTGAAATATTGTGATAAAGGTAAAGATACATTTTAAAGTTGACCCAAGTTCTAGTTACATACTAGTTTACACAAAAATTCATTATTCAAACCCTAGGCACAGATGTAAAGCTTTAACATAATGAATATTTTATGACCAGAACATAAAACAATCTTGTCACCTGCTTTTCACTATGAATGCAAAACTACTATATTTTAAAATTCTCTCAACAGCAAAATTATCAGTAATCACAGAAAAGTTGTGAGAAAATATTTTCAGATCAAAACAACAAAGGGAAATAATTAAGAAGTCCAAAATATGTTCAACCAATAAGATAATATGGAATTGTTGGAATTGGAATTTTGAATAACTATATACTAAAAATAAAATGAATTTCCATGGAGATAAAATCTCACAACAGTTTATCAAGTTCCCCTGAAGTTCAAGGTAAGTAAAATAATTTACAAAATATTTTGAAGAAATATTTTGAATACCTATCTCAGACAAGTTTTAAGATATTTTTATGCATTAGCAGTAGATAACAAAGCTAAAGTGAAAATTTATCCATATAGAGAGTAAAAATGTGGGGAAATGTGTCAAAAGTTTCACAAATCTTCAAACAATTTTCAGATAATACTCTGAGATCTAGAAATAATAACTAAACATTATTTCACTGTTAACTTGCATTGGGTAATAGAGGGCATATAATAAAAATTATTTTATGTCAATATATTATACTGCCACAGGTTTTCTTCACAACCATAATTTAGCCTACATATCAGGAGAAACAAGCTTGTATTGTAAGATATCGTTTGGAGGGTTGATTAATTCATTATTTCATGACAAGAAAAATACCAAACTTTCTTTTAGTACTATATAAAAAAATTCAACTGAAAGATTTTGAGCCAACTAATTAAAAGGAATACCCAACTTGCATCATATCAGATTTAATTCCTTGAACTATCAGTATCAAAAAAAATGTGAATTAAGACAATAGTATTATTATTTACAAAAAAAAGGGAATGAAAATATAATTAATTTAATCATTCTTCCTTTGCCAGCTTTATCATGTCCTCTGAAAGTCCACAAAAATACACGAGTAAGGATGTCTCAGCCAAAGAAAACTTAACCGAGCGCAGCAATACATGCACAAGTACATCAAACTATGACAGCCAGTACAGTGAGAAACGACGCAAGCAGAGAAAACTGGCCAATAGAAGCCTTGCCTCAAGAGGATATCCTAAAGAATGTGTAGGTAATGATATCAATCATGTGTTACACTGTAAAATGTTGATTATTAATCATATTAATTAATGACCTGTCAAACATTTTCTCTTTAAAGTAGAAGTGATTCATGTGCCCCAAAGTTTGTTTCATATCCCTAATCAGCACGACAAAAGGAACTATCATTTAAATTTGGAAATATATGCTTTTTCTTCCAGAATTTGATGAATTTTCAACTCAAGGAGATAATCAAGCTGTAAGGTATAGAACTGCACATCGGCAGTGGTTATTGGACAATGGTGTATTCTCACTGAATGGCATGAATGAGTGGCAGCCAGATTTGCGTCGTTGGACACCCAGCAGCAGTGCAAGATATCCACTGAGGATGAAGACATCTAAGCCACCCATTGATCCAGAAATATGTTAGTTCATTTTATGCTCTGTTCTATTTTGTCCAAGATTGTATTATGACACACAACAAAAATCTTGTAGGCTGCATGATGTTTAATTTTAAACTAATAGCCTGTTGCAATACCAAACTTATGAAATGAAAATATTTTTTGAGTTTACACAATTCAAGAGATTTATGCAGAGAGTGACACCATGTATAACAATTTAGAGTTGTCAAAATCAAACACTGCTACACCATATCATGGCAACATAGCAAACCATAGACAACTACATGATTATTTAAAGTATGAAAAAAGATTGCAGAAAGCACACAAAGCAAGATATTAAATTGGCATGCCTTTAAATATAAATCAATTTTTTTTTTCATACTTTAGTACCAGAGGATTCTCAAGTTCACATATACCACAGTAAAAAGGAAAGACTGTGGGTAAAAAGATGGATAATTGGAATGATGGAGGCAAACAGATATAACATCACTACAAACAGGCAGATGTCAAGAAAAACTTCTCGCATGATAGTTGTTTTCACACCAGAGCTTTTTCAAGAGCCGTTCTGTCAAGAAATCTTGGATGCTATTGAGGGAAAGATGGATGGGATGGTGCTTGGTATTAAACTCAAAGACTGTGATATTCCAGAAGGGATTGCAAATGAATGCACAAGTTATATTGACCTGACAGCCAGAGATCTTAGTGACCTGACTTTTCATATCTCATTTATGTTCAGGATAAAGAAAGCTCTCAAGTTACCTGTATCCATATGTTCAGCATAATTTTTTTTGTCAATCAAGACACTAAATTACTATTTACTTTTCAGGGTTTGTACACATATTTGTAAACAAACTAAAATTCAGCAAGATTTTGCACAGAAACTAAGCAATTGCTGCAGCTTGAAGAAAAACTTCAGACTTCTTCCCATTCTTTCAAAATTTAATGTTAAGTCTCCACACTTTTCCAGGTATAAGTTCCTAGGTAGCAGTTTTTTTTTGCTAGAATTTTAGAACTTGTATAAGTCAAAAATAATTTCCAATTTTACAAATCAATGGGCATGGCTGTTTCCTTGTGGAGATATCACCCACTGAAGAACATCATTTCAAATTGGTATTGCTCAATATTTCTAGAAACATTTTGGCAAATTGTTAAAAAAATATATTATAATGATGGAGAGAGAGGTGCCTTACTGAAAGATCTATGGTTCCTTGATGCCAAATGTCGCCTTGATCTCCTGCCTTCCTAAATACCATGAACCAAGTCTGATCTACTGTTTTAACCTCCACAGCTAGGCTCCCCATTTCCTTGTTGTTAGAACGATCATTCATATGATAGAAAAAAGTCATGTTACACCCCTCACCTGCAGCAAACCAAGGGGTTTCAAAAGAGGCCTAAAAAAAAACAAAATTTTCCAGTGATATTGCATTAATACAAGTACAACACACCCCCTTCCTACCCCATAGAGAGGGAACCCAGATAGGGTTGTTCATAAGTCATGCAGTGACAGAGGTATGGGTGCAATACAAGTGGCATTGGTCTGTGAAATAGGATACATAGTTGTGTAGTTACACAAAATACTACTTTTTAAATAAGTTTAAGGTTGGTCTTAACCCTTTAACTCTCAAGATCTCATTAGTAATTCTCCTTACTGTCTGCCATATAGTTCTTGTGACATTAGTATGGAGAATTTAACATTGGATCAACTAATAGTTCCTTAATTAATATTTTTCTTTATTCTTATCACTTTTCTACTTGATGTTGTATTGATATTGTAGGGAGAAATTCTGTCTTGGTCACTCATGGGAGTTATAGGGTTAACAGAACATTTCTTAAAATAACAGCTTAGATAAATTGCCATTTCATTGGAGTTGGGGATTGCTAACTCACAGTTAGTTAACTTAATTAAGAGCAGTCGGGTTCAAGTCCACCCATTGGTGAGTCAACTAACTAAGCCTGTAATATACATGTATTCCTCATTTATTTTCAGTAACACTTTTATGTAGAGGGGTATGTGTGTTGTTGTTGTTGTTGTTGTTTTTTCTTTTTGTGAAAAATCCTTCTTACAAAAATTAACCCCTTAAATGATGGATTCTAGACATGGCACTACCTGGAAACAACTTGTCACTGAAGAGTAAATTTTTATTGGAAGTGACAGGGTCTAAAAAATGGAATGTGCCATTCACATGAACCCACATACAAAATAGGCAGAAAAATCAAAACAGGAGCTAGGTTCTGCAGTATTTCTAATATGTGCACAGCAATAAATTCTAAAAAGTAATAAAAAGCTTTTAAAATGAGCTTTCGTTTTATTGAGGATGTGGTTAAAAATAAAGATTAGACAAATGTTTTCTGTCAAGGAGGAACAAATACATTGTATCCAAGAGTAAGAGAAGTACCCTGAAAATGCTGCAAGTTACAGAAGGCTGCTAGATATCTTTCAGTGGCCATAACTTTTCCTTCATTCTTATCATCTCACTGTTTGACAACATTATTAGTAAATTACTATTGTAAGGGGGAATTAATTGGAGAGTTTTGACTCTATCCTTTCAATTTTACTAACCCTACTGCCAATTGTTATCCCTGATGTCTCCAAAAAAGCATAATACCCTGAGCCTGTGGTGTGGTCAGCAGATGGACCAGTTTTTAGAGTTGGAGTTCCCCCTTTTTTTAGTGTCCAATCCCTATCATCATCTGATGACTGTGTGAAAAACCCCAAATCAGGGTGCATGGAACCAAAGTTGATTGGAGGCAGATCACAAATCACCTTTCCACTGAAAGAGATGAAAGACTGTAATAGTTTAATGCTCAACTTTTGACCATAGTCAAATAAGAATAATAATGCAAACTAAAAAAAATATTTCCAGGTATAAAGGCCACCAGCAATCCACCAGAAGATAACTTATTCAAAGTTTTCTTTTGAAAATGACCTTGAACTCTAAGTTCAATTTAACAAACCACATTGTGATACCAGAGGATTCTCAAGTTCCTATTTATCAACAAGTTTAAAAGTAGTCTCAACACAAAATATCTTTCTCAAGGAAATCACTTTTTACAAGGTATTGTTAAAATAAATCTTTTGGGGTACTCACTTTGGACCCAGTATCCATATCCAAGCAGCTACAGTGATACTTCCAGAGCCTCCTAGTAGATCACTGATCCCTCCTAAGTCTACCTTACCACCACTGCCATTGAAGCTTATGGAAAAGTCACTAATCTGTTGACAAAAAAAGGGGGAGAGGTCATAGTTCTTTGTCAGAGAGACTAGCACCACCCTTCCAAGCAATCAGCTGCAAAACTAAACCCTGCTGCATCTTGGCCACTTTCATTTTCTCGTGTTTGACTCAGTTCCCTAGTTTTTTCATTGGCTCTAATTCATATTTTCTTTTTATCTGAGTCTCCTTTATGACTGCTTTGGTTTGGTTTAACATTGCTCAAACAAAATGACATCAATGTAATCAATAAAATGAATCTCACTTTAGGTGATCCTGCATATAACTTTGAATAGTGTACTCCTTCCTGTGAAAAGACGTACATCCCCAGGCGGCCACCATTATAACGTTTGTTTATTATGTTCCCTGAGTCTGCTAACAGCTTTCCTCCCTACCACAGCAAAACAGAAATGAAAAGCATGTTGGTTATGGGTGATGACAGTTCTGTATCTGATGGTAAGAATGGGTACTGTCCAGCTGTCAGACAACTTCAGACTGATGCATTAAGAACTGACAATCAGTGTAGAATGTACAATTCATTGCAAAATTTTTCAAAACTTACCCTGTACCAACGCACACGGATCCTTCCAGAGTCTGGGTCATGCAGTATTCTCCAACGATATGCCACTCCTGCAGCCCACTTGGGGCCATTGTCATACCACAGAAGATGAGTTTGATTCATGGTGTTCCCAGTCTCCCACAAAGCATCACGAAGATTCTCACCAGGTCCTGTACTTGAGTCAACCACCTGTAGACAAACAAAATTATCTCACATAAATGGTTGAAAAAAAAAATGCCAAGTGCCTCAAGATTATTGCAACCTGTAAGGACTAAAACAATGTTTATGAAAATTGGTTTTACTGCACATGCATCTGATAGTATCTCAGACCATATACCATAAGATTTATGCCTTGTCTTGCAACAGATCTTGGATAAGTCAAATTTTCTTTAAAATTGTAGGACTGGGTCTTTTTCTTCCAAGAACATACATAAAAATGCCTAAGAGAGAAAGAAAAATTGTAGGTCAATTTTATTGTATAAAATCAACTGAATGTCAAATATTGGGGCACTTCAAATGTTATCAAAAAGGCAATGAAGAGACTACTTATAAATTATCCCACAACAGCAGTCCTTGAACTAATATTTAACTGGTAATATTTAAAATAGGTAATAAAGGACAACTTTGGAAGAGTCAAAGTTTGTCCTTGTCAATGTGCCTCACCTATTACTCTGATAGCCAAACACTACACCAGCAATGTCATCATCCTTTGTGTCAGATATAAAAAAAGTTCCACGGTAATCTACATGTCCAAATTTTGTGAAACTTATTAAAAGACCAGGATTCCTAAAAAAACACACATGACACAGAAACATTAGGTTCATTTTATTACAGTCATTGCACCCTACCATGAAATATAAAATTCTTTGGGAGTTTCATGCTCTAGATTGACAATTTTTTGCATTAAACAAAATAAAAGATCTACTGCTTGATTCAGCAGGGGACAAAACTTTGCAACTCTCTGCTCAAGAACACAAAATCAGTAAGCAAAGATATTAGGAAAGAAAGCTAGGTTAACCCTTTAAATTCCATGAGTGACCAAGACAGAATTTCTCCATACATTATCAATACAATATCAAGCAGACAAGTGATGAGAATAAAAAAAATATCAGTTAGGAGATTAAATTGATCCAATACCAAATTCTCTAAACTATCATCACAAGAACTGTATGGGAGACAGTAAGGAGAATTACCAATGAGATCTTGGGAGTTAAAGGGTTATACTCCCACATTTTCTAACTTTCCAAGTTGTTCACAAAGAAGCAAAAAAGCAGATGATTTTATAGATTCATAATTCAAACTTTCAGGCTATTTTGCGTAAACCCTGGTATCAAGTATGCCCTTTATCTATTTTCAAAAACATTCTCATAGAGGCTCTACACCCCCCTTGCCTGATCCCCCCTAGCAAAGTTTAAAAAAAACTGTTATCAACATTTTCAATGGGGAACAGGGTACTCTAGGCTTCATGGTTTTAAAATGTTTTCATTTTCAACCACTGCTCCAAAACTGTTTCTGAAGATTGTAGGCTAAATGTTTGACTTATATATAATTAGCACCTTTAATTTTGAGTAATAGGCAAGGAAAAAATATATTATTTACCCATTAACAGTTTGGACAATTTCTCTTCCATTGTCATAAACCATCCACTTAGGAGGCTTCTGAACATTTCCCACACCATCTAAAATCACTTCCTGATACACACTGAAGTCTGTTTTGTTTAAAAACTTGTTGACTGGATAATCATCCTGTAAAATAGCCAAAAAAATAAAAAAAAAACAAAATAAAACCAATAATCATAAAATAACCATAATTCGGTAAATTTAAGTATCTTACAGTATAACTGTGGTTTTGGAGAGTTTTCCATGGAAATGATATACTGTTCATGGGTTAAATGTAAATGTTACGGTAACCATAAATAAAGTGACAAGCTGATCCCTCTTACAATATTAGGGATAATGACCACCCATGAAACTTTTGCTTTACAAAATGAAGAATGTACTTAATTGGACATACCTGACTATCAGGAATAGAGTCACCATCTGTATCAACTACACATGCATCACCAATATTGTCACCATCACTGTCAGCCTGTAAGATAATTACACCACTTTCCAATGATTTCTTCCAGATTTCACAGAGATTTCACTCTTGAGATCTTTACAATAATTCTCTAGGCAGTCTTCAATCCATTGATTGTAACATCAGTAATGAGATTTGGTGCTAACTCAAGTGGTGTTCCTCAGTGAGTTTCCTTCATACTCATCACCTGTCTGGCTGTAGTGTATTGAGGTCACTTCTAAGTAACTCCTTAGAGTAAAATAGCTGCAGATTTTAGGGCAGAAAAGTCATGGACAGGCATACCTGATTCTCATTAGGCATAATAGGGCAGTTGTCATCAATATTCATAACACCATCTCCATCTTTATCCTTATCACAGTCGTCTCCAAGTTCATCATTGTCACTATCAAGCTACAGATAGAACAGAAGATTAGTCTACCAATGTAACTAAAGAAGAGTGGGTAACTGACTTCCTTAACTAACTGACTGAATGAATAAATGAGAGACTGATCCGCACAACCAACCTGACTGACTGACTTAAACTGACTGACCAACTTTCTGGCTGGGCAATTGGCCAAAATCATAGACTTTGCCAGGCTTCTGTAGTTAGAGGAGACAAACAAACGTGTGAGTGAAAAAAAGTCAGCAGGATTTTCAGGAGAAGTCTCGCCCATTTTCTCTCACTTTGCCTATTCCTGGAAAAGGCTACTGAAATGACAACTCAGTTATCTCTCTAACCTACTAAGCTCAGCCATCTAACAATAATCTTGCTTTGAGACCTAAGTGACTGAAAGTTAAACTACTAGACAGTTAGATTTCCCAGAGATGACAATTTAACCAAATGAAAAATGAACCAGGAGTTTCATATCTGACCTGATCCCCATTGGGAACATCTTTACAGTTGTCAATACCATCACTTATGCCATCTTGATCTGCATCTGACATGTCCTCACATGCATCCCCAATAAGATCCTGGTCAGTGTCATTCTGATCAATATTATACACATTGATGCAGTTATCACATGTATCCCCCACAGTATCACCATCAGTGTCTTCCTGCTTTGGGTTTGGCACAAGAGGGCAGTTGTCCCCATTTTTTATGCCATCGTTGTCCAAATCACGGCTCTCACAAGCATCACCTGTTCCATCACCATCACTGTCTTTCTGGTCTAGATTGGGAACGTCAATACAATTGTCACATATATCCCCCAAGCCATCGCCATCTTTGTCTTCTTGATTTGAATTGGCCTTAAACTGACAGTTATCCATGGTATCTGTGATGTTGTCATTGTCATCATCAATGTCACAAACATTACCAAGATCATCCGCATCATTGTTCTCTTGTCCACTGTTGGGAATGAATTGACAATTGTCGATCTTGCAATCCAGTGATTGGCAAGGTAACTGGACATCAGGAAAACCATCCAAGTCAGAATCTTGCTCACAATATTTACCGTTACCAGCAAAACCCAGGTTACAAAGACATGGGGACTGCAGGTTGTTTGGTTGTTGGACACAGGAGCCATTTACTTTGTTGCATATGGTACAAATATCACTGATGATACAAGCTGAAGACATTGATAAATAAACAATCAGTTCTGAGTGGGTAAAAATATAATTGTGGTTGTGATCTCCAAGAAAAAATCCAGGTTTATGCCCCTGCCTGCACCACATGGCAACTGCACCCAATGAAATAATGACTGTTCTCTCAAATATTCACGAAAATATCAATTGTTAGTGCCTCTCTTTTACATAGGAGGAAGGAATTAGCTCATTGATGTCTAAATTTTTTTTTTGTGTATAAAATAGCTTCTCTATTGTGGCTTTAGAGAAGATAGAGACCTCTTGTATTCTACAGATTTGATTTCTGCAATTATAATGACTGAAAACAGATCTAATTTTCAAAGAATCTGTGAACATTAATCATCTGTTTGACTCTAATTGAGATGTGCCTTGCTCGTTTCAGTTATAACAGAAAGTAAGCACAAGACCTTTTTACCTGACCATAAAATACCAACAATCATTGGGCTAATTAACAGACATATTATTTCACTTTACTTTATGGTAATTTCATAAAGATGATTTGGTTTTATTTTGATTTCAAATTCAAAATTCTCAAGTACTAACTAAACACATTAGGAAAATATTTCCCAGCAAGTTTTTCTTCCAGATTGAAACAATGACTACCTTACCTCCAATAAGACTTGTCCAATAGCCATCTGAGCCACACTGCACATAAGAAATAGTTTGGTTGAATTCCTTATCACAGCTCACATCACAAGTATCCTTGTATTTTGTGCCAGTGCAATTTAGTAGCTCCACAAAAGGTTCCTCATAATAAGGACAAAGGAAGAGTTCAGTTCACAAGATCATCCTCAACTACACTGGTTTAACAGGACCCTGTGAAGTTGTAAGGTCATTTATTTTACAGAAACTCTAGATCTGTCTTCTGTAACATACAGCAACTCAGACTTTGAATTTCAGATTCCATTACAAGAGAGTGGATTACCAAAATTTATGATGAAGTTATCACCGCAGTTTTACAATTTAATCAACCACGGAAAGCATCACTGGATAATCAAGTGAACATTGATAACAAGATTACAATTATTGGTCTCAAATTCTATTCCTTTTAACTCTTTATCCCTAAGAGTATCTGACATCTAACATTTCCTTACAAGATCACCCCTGAATAAAACATTTAGGTCATGGAAATAGGGGGAAATGATCAACACCTCAAGAAGCTCTTGATGGTTAAACAAATTCTCCTTTTCAGAACCTTGAGAAATGTATAGAGAAAGTATGGAGAATATGCATATTGATGTTAGGGTGTAAAGGGTTAAACTGTAAATATTTTAGCTCATATACCTGATAGAGAGGTACACCACAATCTTTGGGAAGACAATTAGTATCTTCTCCACTCCATTCTCCATTTCCTTCACAAGAGTAAATTCCCCTTGATAAGTTTTCCTTTTTATATCCTTCAAGGCAATGAACTGTACAAATATCCCTGTATTTTGTACCAGTACAATTCTGTGATGCATAATATGGCACCTACCAAAAACGAATGATGAATCAAAACAAAAATTCATATGTTCGACTTGACTGCTTCCTTGCACACAACATATAAAGAAGTAATTTAACATTGCTTAGAAAGTTAGTGGTTTAGGGAAAATTGGATTCAGATGCTCAGTCGTTATGCAGTCAGAATGTTTTGCTCTTGTATGCCCAAACAGTAGAAGGTTATGGTAAGAACCTAACAGACCTTAAAGGTACCTCACAGAGGGCTCAGTATATTAGCTCATATACCTGGTGGAGAGGTTCACCACAATCTTTGGGAAGACAATTAGTATCTTCTCCACTCCATTCTCCATTTCCCTCGCAAGAGTAAATTCCCCTTGATAAGTTTTCCTTTTCATATCCTTCAAGGCAATGAACTTTACAAATATCCCTGTATTTTGTACCAGTACAATTCTGTGATGCATATGGCACCTAAAAAAATGAATGATAAATCTCAACAAACATTCACAAGTTCGACTTGACTGCTTCCTTGCACACAATATATAAAGGAGTAATTTTATGTCATTTAGAAAGTTAGTGGTTTTGGAAAAATTGGATTCAGATGCTCAGACATTATGTAGTCAGAATATTTTGTTCTTGTAAACCCAAACAGTAGAAGGTTATGGCAAGAAATAGACCTTATGCCTCACAGAGGGCACAGAAAATTAAATCACCTAGAAAAATGTTTCACCACTAGTTAAACATTTGAAAATTTAATCAACAACCTGATTACGAGATCCACAGTCTTTTTGAACACATCTTGTTCTCTCACCACTCCATTCTGCACTTTCCTGGCATTCAAAACTGCCGATCAACTCATTTTCCTTTTCAAATCCCTCAATACAGACAGTCCAGCATTTTGAGCCAATTGTTTCTCCATTACAAACCACGTGACCATCTTCCAAAGTGTGTGAAAATGGTTCACACTTCAATTCATTTCCAGTGGCTTTGCTTGTACTACTATCACCTGATTGCTCACTGTTTGAACTCTTAGATGCTGGAATCATAACAAAAAAGGGAAAGGTAAGAATAAAAAAAATTCACAGTTTTCTAATTCTGATAGTTATCCAGGGTCTCCAATATGTTTTGGGGATTGGGGATTCTACCTCGCAACTCACAAGAAGTCAAGTCACCAGGGAAAATGAAAAATAAATCAATGTTAGAGATGACTCACCAAGTAAGAAAGGAATAGTTGCAGCCAGCACTAGAAGGACTGTAGTTATGGCAGCGATAAGAAGGATAAAAGTGAGCCTTCGCCTTCTTTTCATGTCAACCACTTTGTCACAGGCAGAATCCTCTTCATCCACAGGCAGCAGATTTTGCTGTGAGGCACTTTTGGTGAATGCTTCCTAGAAAAAGCAAAAAAACTGAACAATACTACTACACACTCAGAAGTGAAGTAATTACTAAAAGAATATACTCTTGATTGCAAAAAATTTTGACACTTTACCCTTTTACTCTCATGAGTGACTGAGACAGAATTTCTCCTTACCATATCTATACAATATCATGCAGACAAGTGATAAGAATAAAGAAAAATATCAATTATGGGATTACTAATTGATCCGATAACCAAATTCTTGAAACTAACATAGTGAGAATCATTTAGGAGACAGAAAGGTGAATTACTAAAGAGATTTTTGGAGTTAAAGGGTTAAATGAAACCTAAATGCTCTCTGGGTACTCATTTACATGTAACACACCATTAGCAGGTGGTGACTGATAAAAGCTATCGATGCTTTCCTGAGAGAAAAGGATTTCCATAAAAAAGGTTTTTCATGATTAGTGAGAAAAGTGAATCACTGATTATATATCTGCATGAACATTTTCCATAAATCCATTGGATCTCATCATTCCTAGATCATGCTTTTTAGGTGTCAACAGTTTTGCAATTGAGTGTATACTTCCAAACTTATTCCAGTCATTCCTTGACTAGGAGATATAAATTTCTATTGAATCTAGGGGAAGCTACAACCCAAGGCTAAATCTCTAACCATGACTATTTCAATGCCCTAGTGAGCTGTTCCACACAAGGATCATGGGCACCCCTAAACAATGGCATGAATGGAATTGCTGACAATGCAAAACATGCTCTGCCAGAGACCAATCCTGTTGTCATGCCCATATTGGTATAACATCTTACAATTACCACTGCAATTCAGTATGGATTAAGGCAATCTAGTAAATTAGATTTAGAGGATAAAAAAACAGCTTTATAGAATTATCATCTTTCTACAAAAATTAACTTGTACACTACATAAGGATTAATGCTTTTCAATCTCACTTAGAAGTAGGTGACTGTTATTGAAACTTTGCCATGATTGATAATACCCATGGCTGAGCTCTGATATAGTTCTCCCAATTAATAAATACTCTACTTATTAAAGGTGTGATTATTGAAGGACAAGTTACTGAGGTGGAAAGCTGTGTAAATTCTGATGATATATTGAAGCATTGTCAGTACACAACCAGCTTCATGTCAATCTCATTTCAACTATTCCAATAATATACAAATGATTAACAAAGGAATTTTACTTTAAAAATCAGTTTTAGCAACCACTTCTTTGTATCTACCCCATGATGGACTCACAAGGTAAAATTAAATTTATTCAAAGAGAAAACACTTCTATGAACATCTTGTGCTGAAATTAATTTTATATTAACCTTTAACTCCACCATAGTTCTTATTATGTAAACAAGCTATCAAACCTGACACTTAATTAAAAGCAAACGTGTTCTCCCTTTTCAAGTTCTTTTGTTTTACATACAAGGTCATAGTTTGAACAACTCTGATGCACATTCTGGCTTAGGCATTTAAGACCCCTTTTTTTTTTGCCTTGAGGAAACAATTCTTGTTACCCTATAAGGCATGAGTTTGTTGCGAAGATGAACAAAGGCAAAATTCCAGAAAGCTACTGATCAAAATATTCCACTCTTTCACAGGTTTTTGGAATGGAATGTTTAATGTACCAGAACAAAATTTTCTGTTTTCTTTCTCACTTTAAGCTTTATGAAGTTGTAACACACATGAAAGCAAAACAATAAAATTAGCTGTCTTGAGTACTATACTCTATCATGCTCAGAGCACTGCAAAACTGATAAGATTTAGTTCTTGTGACTACAAGTGTCATACTTAGTTTGGAAAAAAATTTTTCAAAGGCTTCATTAACATGTGAATAAGGATGATCAACATTACACATGAGTGTAGGAGATTGAAAAAAATCTCAGTCCTTCATAATAATTCAACTCAAAGATCTTCTGATTCTGTACTTGGATGCTCTACCATTGTGCTTGAAGGATGGTGTGTATGACCACTACTAGATTCACATGTGACAAGCATCCAGCATACTGCTAAGTTGGCAGCAATGTAAAAAGAGTTGCACATGAAAAGAAATAACTACTCCAACAAAACTGACAGTCTTTTACAGACACTTTCAGACCTATTCAAAGACTACATCAACCATTATCTTCACTCTCAATGTGAATACGTATATCATGTTCAGGAAGAGAAGAATAAGTGCGGTTAAGTTATTGATTTATATTACCTCCACACATGTGATAACAATTAGCAAACTGATACACCTGATTAAACCTACAAGGGATATAAATATTTTAAACTATAATATTGTGTCAAATTTTATCAGATATGGCGACATTTCTCAAGGAAAAGTTGCAGATATTATCGTCTATTCTCAATAAAGAGGTGGATAATAATTTAGCAGAGATGGACAAATCAGTAGAACTTTAAGTCTAGGAATGGGACTGATGTAATTTTTCACTGGGGAAGACAAAATTTTTCGGCTACAAATGCTCTCTCTCGTTCTCTGAGCAGCTAACTCCGCTGCAAATTAGATGCAAAGCCGCTTTACCGCTGTGTCAATTAGATTAACACTTTTTCGTTGTCTACTATTCAGCTTCTCAATTATTAGCTAATATGCTTCATAACTTTAATTTTCACCTTTTGTGTTGAGTCTGCTTCAGCCATTGCCAATTGTACACCTCCTTGACTATCAGCAGAAACGACACCAACTTTGTTTCTCCTGTGTTTTTCCATTGAGCTGCTCTGTGGCTTAGTCGCCACGGATTAACAAACATGTAAAGAAAGATTAATTAGACATAAACTTCCTTCTGTCTTCTGGAGTCTGGAGTAAACCAGTGATATCGCGTATACGACCACAATGAGTATTCGATTGCTCACCTCTCCACTTCAATTTAACCCTAACGCGATCCTTGATAATTAAAGTCAACGCGAACAGACTTGCATTAAAATGTAGTTCATATGACCTTTTAAGCCCGCTATTGACTTTCTGTCATAAGAGCTGCCATGCTCCTTCAATTCATTCACCAGATGACAAAACATTCTCTATCTCCTCATTATATTAAAATTAAATGAATTCCTCCACCACTAAAAGGTTTCACAGATGCATTTTCCATCACAGAAGAAGATTGATCTTCCCTTCCAAGTCTTCTTTCATTAAGAAATCATACGCTGGACCATATTCAATAGCAAGTGTTAAAACAATTATTTCGTTCTCCTTTCGCTTGCAGTGGCAGTAAATGAAAAGTAATTTACTTTCATTGGTTAAAAATTAATATGTCTGAACTCTCCTGATCAGTTTACATGCCGTCAGTACACAAACAACCCTGAAGAGTCTAATATGAAATAAAAACAAAGTACAAAAGCCCAACTTTCTAGATGTGTCATCGACGCTGACTTTTACACTTCCCGGGATTTCAGGGTCACTGGGAGAGTATTGTCTCTTAGGGTCCTCCCGGACCAGAAAGGCCTCAGAGAGGAAGGGGAATTAGCCCATCCGATTTTAGAGCCTTTATGTTCCCTAAGTATGGTGGCCCATTGTTATCATAGCAAAACCAAAGAAACAACTAAAATTAAAAAAAATAATGAGAAGAAAAACAAATTGGGCAAAAATATTAAAAATTATAATTAATGACCTGTTTGAACAAAAAATGAATAAATAAAAAACATGCATAAAAATATAATAAAAAAATAAAAGTAAAATTAAAAAAAATAAAAGTAAAAGCAATCCAAAAAAAAAATTGAATTTAAAATAAAACATTAAAGAAAACAGGAGCTACTGAAGAAATTCAATAAAAAAAAGTAAAGGAAGATTAAAAATTAAAAAATTCATAAAAGTTAAAATTAAAGTGAAAAATAATTTAAAAAATAAATAAGATAAAAACCTTTAGTACAAATGCAAAATAATTTTAAGTTTACTATGATAACGCTGGGCCGAAAGGAACATCACGATATTTGTTTCCAAAATGAAATGTTCGAAAGCAGCCCATTGTTATCATAGCCTGCGACACGTAAGGTCAGTGGACTACTTTCAGAAGGGCGGCTCGCATTTCCTGATTGGTAACTCGTGCACGTGTGGGTTCCGCACTTTTCTCGTTCAAACTACAGTAAAAAGTCCTTTTATCGAGATGAATAGACGACAACAAACGTGGAACCGTTTGCAAGATGAAATGAAGGCGAAGAGGAAGCGACCGGACCCTCGCGGAAAAGGCAAAAGCAAGAAATCTGGTTCCGCTCCGCACGAGTTAATCGTGCAACGTTTAGCATCTGAGCCAGACAACAAACAAACGTTTAGGCCAGTCCAACCAAGAGAGTTTGTGGCGTTTCCATACGAGGATCTTACGCTAGCAAACTTGAAGAAGGCTCTCGCTGACCATTACAGTTTGCCAGCAAGCCTATGTGATGTTCTTGTCACAAACAAGGGACCCTCTTGTACCAGCATGGAACAAATCCCTCATAGAAAGGACAAGGTGAGTTCGTGTACGAAGCATTTAAGCTTAGGTAAATAAACAATGGCGCAAAAATATTCTCGGGTAAAACTAGAGGTAAACTGTATTAAAGGACCAATGTCCGACTATATTCGCGCCTGACAAGGCCTCTCAACTATTAGGGACCGGTCATTATTTAGAGGGGGGGGGGGGGGGGGAGGGCTGGTGCAAAATTAGGTATGCCATGTTTCATTTTTCCTGACCCCCCCACTTCATGAAGCACATTTTTTTCTGACCTCTCCCCCCCGATAGATATACAATCACACGTACACACACACTTTTAGTACACCAACACATATAACTGTCTATTGGTACTTATTACATGCATTATTCAGTAACTTTTTTCACATTCTGAACTGAGTAGCCCTCTTCCCAGAACCATTGAATACTTGCATAAATTTATATGGCCCCCCCTTTTTTCCCTGCATAAAAATCAATGACCCACCCCCTGTTTGTACCAGCCCCCCCCCCTCCTCTAAATGATGACCAGTCTCTTAGGGACAAAATTCAGATCCCCTCCAAAAGAGATTGGACTAGGAATGACTCCTGGTATTACTGACTCTCACTATCACGGACACTAAACGATGTCCCGAGGGTGTCTGTTGTAATGAGAGTTGACTGTATCTCTATATGTTTCTTTTGGGAAGAGGGCATGATATATTGACTTGTCACCATGTAAAAAAAACAACATATATAAGTTAGGTTGACATCAGGTTTTCTGTTCTTCACACAGGATTCAAATTCTTGAAGAGTTTGAATGAGAGGTCTGAACAAACTCTCCTTGGCTTAAGTTTTGAAAAATGTCAGTTATGACACTGTCAATACCCTCAGTCCTCCTCATGTTATTCCAAGTTTGTTGAAACTGTAATATTACCTTTGAAATACATTTATTTAGACAGCGAATACCGGGTACATAAACTCTTTAGCTTAAATGTAAAAAAATTGCCAACAGGAAGGTAAAGGTCACTGATGTTTGGCAGTTTTGGGGCCTTGATGATAAGAATTTTCACATTTTATATTGTTATAATAGCATTACCAACTAGTTAACAGTGATAGTAGCATGAATTTCATATGTTAAATATGATGCCCAACCCAAATGAAATCTGATCGGTTTTGTTATTTTTATTTGACAAACATGTAGGTGTATCTGGTGCGGTTTGTAGTTGGCCAAGATTATGGGGAGGACTCCAATAGCTCTGACCCAACACATGTACATGAAGGTTTCTCGGATAACTCCTCATTCCAAAGAACAACTTATGCATCATCAGCACCAGTGAGAAAGGCAGCTGCGCCAAAACCAAAAGCAGATTATGGAAGGTTCTCAGTGACAACCCAGTTTCCTCCATCCATATCCATTGCCTCATTGCTGGATGCTGGGAAGCTCATCAAACCAGTCACCAAAAACAAGTGTCTCCTAACCTTTGAACAATTTGACATTGCCTCCAAAGAATGGACAGATGCAATGGAGGTAGAGTGTACAGTAGATTCAGAGAAGTTTTCCTCAGGTGGATTCCGTGATGCTTACCACTGCAAGCTAACTGGCAAATCTGCGGGCCAAAACATTTCAAATTGCTGGGTTATCAAAACGTACAACGAGAAGTCCAAAGAAGTAATTAGTACTCAATTAAAAACTAATATAGAGAGCCATTGTTGTAAGCAAGTACAAATGCATGAGGTAGCTAGGCACTTAACAAAGAAGTTCCAGTCACAGGCACCACAAGAAATGGGAAAGTGTTTTCAGTACAACCATGTATACTACACCACAATAGACGAGAAACCAGCGACAGTTGAGGAATTTGTTCCAGGCCTCTTTGCCAAACTGATTAATAATAATGGCAAGAAGGCCGATCTGCCTGAAGATGCAGATAAAGATTTGAAAGATTTGTTGGCCAAAGCAGAGTGCCTGGTTCACTATACCTATGAATCATCCAAGCAACAACTCATGTTACTTGATATACAGGGATCTGGCTACTGTTTATATGATCCCGAAATAGCAACAAATGATATCATGGATGCCAGCAGCTTAGAATACTATTTCTGCTGTGGAAATTATTCATCCGTGGGCATCACATGCTTTCTCAATGAACATGAGTGCAATGCCTACTGTAAGATGATGGACCTAAGTCAGTAAGAGAATGGATTACTGGAGCATAATTCACCTTCCACCTTTTATCAAGATAGCAGCTCAGTGACTGCCTTTTAAGTGTTGTGTTGTTAGTTTAAACCTTACGTCATGCTTCTCACAGACCATTGGGAGGAGAACACGGCATGGAACAGTTCATTTAAGATAACAAATCTTTTTTATCACTGACATTTTTTACAACGTCCATGAATGTTACTAAGTCTGTAGTTCTTTGTGCTTGGACCATTTGTTGGACAATGTTTTTTACACATTTGAACTACCGGTATAAGGAAAAAAAAGTTACAATAAAATGCACTTTTATGATGATGCTGATGGTGATGACTCTTTGTACTTCTCCTTTAAGAAAAGATAGGCATCTGCTGCCTCGGCTGGCTTCACCCCATCAATATTGGGAATAATTCGTTCACAGCTCTCTCTCACAGTTTTTGGTAAGTAGTCATCTCCAACTGACTTGACACCTGATAATGAAGCAACCTCATCCAGTGCTTCTAAAGTGACTTGCAAACCTATACAATACAGGAAATTGCACTTGATGAGCACTTGAACATTAACCCTTAATAACTTGTTAGTGATTGGATCATCATGTCTGCCCTGAAAATATCTGTATTGGCCTCTCTCTCTCTATTGAAGTATAATATTGATGATTTAATCTCTCAAGCTGTCCATAAATTAATTTAACCATCCCCGCTTTTTATACATTGTTTCTCATTGAATTCATTGAATCGATACTTAGTGGTGGGTCATTAATTAAAAAAGGATTCGTACTGGTCCTGGAAAACCTGAAAAATCCTGGAATTTTATTTTCTTATTTTAAAGGACTGGCCAGGACTGGAAAGTCCTGGAAAAAGAACACTGGTCCTGGAAAGTTCTAGACATCTGTTAAACTCAGGAAATCATGTTTTCTTAAAACAATTTTTAAATTTTAAGATTTCTTCAGAAATGCAACACTTGGCTCTCTAAGACATGCTCTGTTGTGCAGTCTGCAAATATTATTCTAAAACATACAAATATTCAGTAAAATACCCTTACCACACTCATTTGCATTGTATTGCTCAGGGAACGAGTACAGGTGATATGGTATCCCTTTAGGCATCTGAGCATCCTTTTGGCTCCTTACTCTATGTGAATTCCACACAGTTTCCCTAAAGATATCCATTTCTTTCTGGATGACAGGAATAAAAATGAATGCCAATAGGTGCCTGTTTAAATGCAAAGACAGCATAGTAAGAATGCAGATCCATGATATTTAAATGTGGCAGGTGTTAACTACAAGTCACAGGCTATGTGTCAGGTCAATTAATAAAGAGAGGTGAAATCAGTATAACATCAAAATTATAAGCACTTGGAAATTAACTGCACATGTTTTCAGTTACCTTATTACATGAAGCTTCTGCAACATGTTAATTTTGAAAATTTCGCGATTTTTCGCAAAATGAAAAAGATGCAAAAAATAAGTGTTGCGAAAATTACATGACGTGAAAATTAAGTGAAACTTCATGTAAATAATCATAAAAAGGATGAGTTTATTACCACTGAGGTCATTACAAGTCTAAAAGCAAGCCAATAGTGGACTTCACGTTACTTTTGGTTTTCAAACTAATTCACACAACTTGGTTGGTGGAAATGTATAAATTTTTATCCTTTTATTCACGTCAATGGCTGGTTACATTAACTTTGTCAAGGAAAAATACCTTATCCCAGGGGGGTGCATTACTCAAAATTAATAACTACTTAATAACTGCGTGTGAGGGCTTTGCTGTAAAATTCCAGACTGAGGGATAAAAATTTTTGCTTTATGGACCGAGCCTCTGGGCGAGGTCCATAAATAGAAAATTTCAGCCCGAACTCTGGAATTTTACAGTAAAGCTTGAGCAAACAAGGTTATTAAGTTGTTTATTATATGGCTTCAGACGGGCAAAGCACGCCAAATAGAGAGAACTTCTAAATTGCTTTCATTTTTTGTCAGGATAATAAAATTCAGATAAGATCTTTAGAACTCATAGTTAAAGAAGACCAAGATACGTGTTTTGTTAAATTTCTTGCTTTTTTAATGAAGTTTCTTTCAGCGAAAGTCACAAAGTTAGCTAGGTTTTGTAAATGAAAACGGTGGTGGGAAAAATCTGTAATGCCCGTTTACCAGGAAAGTATGGACCGCTAACTAACCAATGAGAACGCGTGTACTATCGCAGCCATATAATAAAGTGACTTAAAACACAAAATTTTCCAAAAAATTGCGAAATTTAAGTGTTGCGAAATATTTGAACCTCAAAATCACAAAATTAACGTGTCACGAAAAATTCATGTAATAAGGTATGTAAAATGAATTAAATAGAACTGGTACTGTTCATGTAATGTATTTGAAAACATAGTTAATACCTGTCTGTTTGATCACTTGGATCATAGTGGCCTTGTTCCAGTAACATAGTGAGCTGCCTCTTGAAAAATCTTTCAAATCTATTGTGCAGGTCTCGCCACCATCTTTCTATCTGTGAAAAATGGTTCAAATCTGTGTTGATAATGCAATTAAAAAAGTAAACAATCAGTTATTACCCTTAAATGTATAGGTCAGAAAAAAGGTTTTTGGAATGTGAAGCACAGATTCCTGCATTTTCATTACCATCATTAAAATCTACATCAAAATTCAGAAAAGCCTAAGTGGGCACCAAACTGATGTTTTATTGTCGGAAAGTGTTTAGTTAACTGCCTTACCTTGTTATTTGTTGAAGGACCATAAAAAACTGTATCTGCCTCCTCATCTTGCTCTTGCCTTAAAAAAGCGTGAATAGTAGCCATGTGCCCTGTCTCAGTTCCTTTATCCAGCCTCAGATATTTACTGATCACTTGAATGAAAAAAAGATAATAAAATAAGTAAATAAATAAAGCTTAAAAAATCGTACATGTATGTAGAGCCCAGGGGGGGCTCTGGATATTTTGGGTAGGGGTGTGTCGCTGGGACTCTGAGACCCTTACCCTATACTAGATCATGTTTGAATTTTGCGACTCTCTTCTAGACTAGATGCGTAAAATTACCACCCTATTCCAGACTTGCTAGTCTCCAGGAACTTTATTTCTGTCACAGGAAGTTGCTTATACGGTAAATGATACCCTATTCCAGACCAAAATGCTCTGATTTTTAATACCCTATCCTAGACTAAACTGCTCAAAAACCCTACCCTTCACAGCAGCACATACCTATAAGCTTTATGTATGGGAGTACCCCTCCCCGGGATGTAGAGCTTAACCTTAGTTAACTATGGTTCAGCTTTGACTGTATCATGATCAGTCTGCAATTGCCATTGTATATATTTTGCATACAGGACCAATGTTACCTTTTGTTTTGTACAGATGATCCATGTACCAACGACCAATAAGCTTAGGGTCAGAGTTTGTGGTCCATAATTTCAGATACAAAATGTATCCACTAAAGGCATCTTGCAAGCCGTAAACAGCTAAAGGAAAAGTGCTATTCATGAAACCCATTAGCTTGTCGTGGCCATCCCCAGAATGAGTGTGATTAGGTCCCTGTATACAAGACAACATAATAAAATAACTACTATGACATGACACTATGACCATAAGCTTACTACAGAAGGGGGATCCTTGGCTGATCGGATTAGGGAAGTCCAGAAAATTTATGGGAACTCACCAAACTGAAAGACGAAAAGAAATGGGGAAGGGAAGCAGGTTTGCTTGTGTCCAAATCCACCATGTTTTGGATAATCAAAAAGACCTGGACCATCAGTCAAGTATTTGTACCTATAGGCAGGCATGCATAAGCAAGTTGAGATCAACATATATTATCACCAGAATGTCCTGATATGGATTTTGCTTGGCAATCTTTAAAAGGACAAGCAAGATAATGAGAGCTTTTAGCACACAGATACCCCAGTTACTTGCGTTGCCTTTAAAATGTCTTTTCCAGATGTCTAAAAACATGTTACACTAGATTGAAATTCATGATAAAAGCACAGGCAGATAAGTTGGATGGTTCGAGGTAGGTTGCCAGAACATGCCATTTGATCCCATATATTTACTCTACTTTGCAACGGCTTACTCTAAGGGATCAGGGGAAATGCTTCAATCAATTTTACATATTTGGGCACCTGCCACAAAAAGGTGGGAGAACTTACCAATGATGTGAACGTTCCAGTAGCTCCTCTTTGTCGTTTTTTTTGACCAACATTCCCTCGCCTAGTCAGTCCTTCGGGGTCCACCATACCCATAACATCATGGACCAGATTGCGAGGGACAGCCAATTTATGTTGCTCTCGTATTTTTCTCTGCATTGCTCGATACCCTAGATACTGCCCTGGACCCTCCATTTCCTCTTCGATTGCCTTCTTTACATCTTCAACGTTGGTTTCGTACCTAACGTATTTGATGCCGAAAAAACGTAACCTTCTGCTAAGTGTAGGCGGACTCCAGGCATACTCAGGGAAGTCCCGACTAGCAAAATCCAGTATCTCCTGCCTGGAATAGTTTGCTAACACATAGCGCTCAAGGTCGCTCTTCAGTTGCTCGTCACTCTTCCACTCTGAGCAACGAATGCGGACCGCCATTTTGAGAGAAGAGAAAGAGAGAGGAAGCTGGGAACTAGGTTGTCCACTGACCTTACGTGTCGCAGGCTATGATAACAATGGGTTGCTTTCGAACATTTCATTTTGGAAACAAATATCGTGATGTTCCTTTCGGCCCAGCGTTATCATAGTAAACTTAAAATTATTTTGCATTTGTACTAAAGGTTTTTATCTTATTTATTTTTTAAATTATTTTTCACTTTAATTTTAACTTTTATGTATTTTTTAATTTTTAATCTTCCTTTACTTTTTTTTATTGAATTTCTTCAGTAGCTCCTGTTTTCTTTAATGTTTTATTTTAAATTCAATTTTTTTTTTTTTTGGATTGCTTTTACTTTTATTTTTTTTAATTTTACTTTTATTTTTTTATTATATTTTTATGCTTGTTTTTTATTTATTCATTTTTTGTTCAAATAGGTCATTAATTATAATTTTTAATATTTTTGCCCAATTTGTTTTTCTTCTTATTTTTTTTTTAATTTTAGTTGTTTCGTTTTAATTTTTTTTATCACATCCGTATGCTTTATTCTCCTTTCTTTTTAAATTAAGGAAGCATCTCCAGCTGGTTTTGCTATGATAACAATGGGCCACCATACCTAAGAGTTATTGTATTTAGCGGAGAACGTGCAATTCAGGATTGATAACACGCGTATTTTCAAAGTTTTGACTATTTTCAAGAGATCATACACTCTTGTTATTTGAATTTTTGTGAACTACGAAGGCGCATAATTACGTTAATTTACTTGTTTGTTATGTGCCGGGTAGGAGACTTAATTTAAGTTTTCTTTTGCATCTTCCCTTTGCATGAACCATTTCCAAGCTTCTATGCCATAAGAATCAAAGTTTCACGCTGAAAAATGACGATATCAGCAATTTATTTATGTCGAGAAGTGACAGCCTACAGTATTACAAGGCATGACATAAGATATGCCATTCATTTAACATATTCTTTGAAAATAACACTTCTTGAAAAAAAAGGTTTGTCTTTATTCCTTTGGGTTGGAGAAAGGTACCACTCCGTGATGGTATTCAGTAATACAAGATAACTAACTGAGTTGATTCTGAAAATTGGCCACCGTGAGGAGTTTCTAATGTTGGGTTTCAAGCGTTAGCCCTTCGTCGGAGCGAATAAGGAATAGGCCATCGTTAATGGGCTATCATATCATGGGAGGTGTGCGAAAGACGAATTGCTAATATCTTCGATCTGATATTTTCTGTACTATCATGAAAGCTTTAACCCTAGAGAGTGATACGCATCTAATTTCCCCCAGCAGTATCACCCCTTCAATCAAACATTGAGGCCATGAACCTGAATAAGGATACCACTGACGAGGTTAACAAGCTCTTGATTATTAGGCAAATTCTCCTTATGGGTGACATAGAAAACGTATAGAGAACGGTATGGAGAACTTGCAAACTGTAGTAAGGTTGTAAACGTTTAAAGACCAGCAAGCTTTCAGCTTTAAGTATCTGCAAAATTTGCATCTTTTCCAATTTAATAGGATGGTCTCCGGTAATTTTGACGCGACACGAAGCTAAGCGAAAGAGGAAATCTTGACTTTCGGACTTTTGCTGAACTCTTTATCGATAGTGCAAACTGGTTTTTAAATAACTAGAAAAGCGTAGTTTTGGATAAGTAAGTTTCGTTAGTTTTGTCGTAAAGACCTACTCTCTTAAAATTTCCTCGATTTTAATTGGTTTTTAAGGACCACTACTAAGTAAGTTACTGTCAAAAGCTTACGAACTTTGTTTCTTGACCTTCACTGGGTGTGGAACTGCTTCTCTGTGAGAATAAAAAGCAGCATTAAATCCATTATATAATTGACACAGCTGGAGGGAAAAGAAGATGACAGAAAAGTCTGAAAATATGTGAAGCTTTTTTCTGAGGGAATCAAATCAAATGAAGCCGGGATTCAATGAGCCGAAGCGGTTTTCGTAAATACATATCTGGTTGAAATGACAAGATTTCGGGGATCAATGTCAGTGTCTAAGCAACTGCGTACCTATTCCACCCCTAACCCAACATTAACCCTAACCTGTGATCAGTTAAATGTGGCTGGGTTAGGGGAGGGGTAAGTGTGCAGTCGTTCATGCACTAACATTGATCCGATATCGGTTATCACGACAGATGTAGTGAGACGAAAATAAAACATCCCTGATCTTTGTCAAAGGTGAAAACAGAACTCCCTGAACGTTTTACAGTAAATCTCTTCCTTTCCTGGGACCAGGAAAAAGTTATGCATTTGTTAGTAACGTTTAATTTGTTACCTACACCTGGTCTTGAAATACAGCCACTACACTGGGTATGGAAAGGAGAATCATTATTTTAGTCTAAAATGCCTCCTTTTAAATCCTGTAATAATAGACAGATAGAAATGATTGTTTAAATCAATCTCCAACTGATAAAGAAAAAAAGCTTTGAGACTTAAATAGAACACAGGTAATTGACCAGAGCGCTAGGCAAGATTCAAAATGAGGGTGTCTGCGGTCAAAATTTAGGGAAGATTTTGAGAGAATTTTCGAAAGTAAAAAAAATTATTGGGGGTTACTGTACCATGAAGGAGGAAAATTGTGCAATCGGATATGCTCACTTGCCCACACAACTCTGCTTGAGGTGCGTGGGCAAGTAATCATTTCTAGACAGAAAAACGGCCCGAATTTTGTAAACATTATTAAAAAAAACCATATGGGCAAACAAGACTACCACACTATGTACGAGAATCCTTACATTCTGAGCCTGACGCTTTGTAACAGTCATGGTAAATGATTGTTCTGTAGCCCGTAAGGTGACCCTTGTTCTTTTAGACATGATACACGACCACAGGAAACTTCACCCCCACGAATGCTATTTCTTTTCTTTCATTATTGAACAAGCATCAATTAGCTTTGCCATTTTGGATCGGCTGATGCGAAGAAGACAGGTTAAGACAGTTGTAGAAGACAGGTTAACTGGATAGACGCGACTTGCATCACACTGTACTCGTATCTGGGTGAGCAAATTACTCACAACCTCTTCACGAACTGTGTGATCTAAGCCTTATGTATACTTTGGCATGCACCACTAACCAGATTTAGGATTTAAGACTCCAGGTGAGAATACGATATTGTTGAGAAACAGCGTCTTGATTTCGGCTCTTATGGTATGAAAACTAACCTTTTTAGTTCACAATATACCTTATGTGGAACAGAGTCAGTATCTATATATGACAGAACTTCATGACACACGAATTCATCACTTAGTGCTTGATTGTATTTTATTTAATTCAATTTCTACCCTGAAATCACAAATCACAGCAAAGAAGCGAAGCTAACTAAAAACTGGTAGATGAACGTGTTTCAGTTGAGACTAGTAAGAACAAGATCAGTTCACAACTTTATACCAGCGCGGTTAGGTGCACTGGTATAGTCTGAGAGAGGATGAGAAAAAGTGCCATGCAAAACTTTTCTCAGTCGTTTTATTCTCCATCTTGGGTATTTAGGCGGAAGAGGGTTGACAGAACTCCCACGCTAGCTTGTATCTTAGAGCGCTTTTTTTTATCAGTGTTGGAGAAAAGAACTTAACGTAATTAAGACCACTAATCGAAGCAAAGAAATTTTCTCACGATTTGATTGAAAACTCAAAGTACAAAACAAGCAAGCTGCATCAAGCATGAGTCAGACCCGAATTTGCGATTTGTTTTGATTTCGCATCTGATTGCTTGACAGGGTCACGGGTGGGATTTTTATGGAACAATCACACGGTGTAATAGATTAAAATCAATCCAAAACTGGATCACTCGAGACCCGCTCTAAAGATCCTGTGTGACCGCAACGGTCCGATGATTTTAGCGCAAATAAAAGAGAACTGTTCCAACACAGTCTGTCGTGGATGAGTCAAATGTGTTTTTTATTTGCGACAAACCCTATCTGTAACTGCACGGATAAAGTTTGTAATGTTTTCTGCATGAGCCTGAAGTTTCTCTTTGAGGAGCAGTGTTCTTCTGAACAACAGGTTCTCTGTACTGATCATACGATCTTCTTCAGCATGTGTATGGTTTAGAGAAAGCCTCTTACAAAGCATTGTGATTTTTTATCCCCTTTTTTTTATGCGAAAAAAAAAACGGTCCTTCTCCTCCACTGGCACAACGAAGGACCTGAAATAATGACTTCGAAATTATGTTTTCAGAAGTCTCCGATTTACGGCTATTCAGGCTGTAAAAAAATATTTGCAATTCTCGGAATTTTTCCCCAAGGCTTAGACTTGAAAAGGTGGCATATTGCCTGATGTAGGATTTAAAACAGCTCAATATATCTCTATTGCAGTAATTAATGAGTTTTGAGATGCAAAAGAGAAAATTCAAAGGCAATTTTTGACGCATATAGTATTTTACCAGTTGAAGAATTTGATTGGTGTCTACAATTTGTAAGGAACGTTTCTTCTCAAATTATGATGCTCAATAATTTCAGGCTAGACAGCACTTGCGAATTTATTTTCATTCTACCTTAGCCTACATCATAATAAATTATTTTTGAAAGACTACCTCATGTGCTAAAAATAAACTTTCTCTCCGACCAGCCCATAATTTTTGAGAGATTGCAATGTATCCTGGGTTGACACCAGGCGCGCTAACTTGTAAATTTTATGCAAATCTCATTTGAGTCTTGCGTTGGATATTCTCTCTCGGTCAGTTCTCTCACCAACACCCTCACGCATCTCCTTTGCTAAATGTCGAAGTTTTAAAACGCGGTTTCGGGGAATTATCGTCTCGCAATGGCGCTCGAATCAACATTGAAGAAGCGGTGAGAAATCTTAATCGACTGCGAAATTTCCGCACTGAAGTTTCCGCGTTTCGGTTTTGTGACGTCGCTTTCTATCGCTTACATATTCTGTGTTTTTTCTTGTTTTCCAGAACAAATCTTCTAACCATTGTAGACAGGCTCGTTAAAAAGACTGAAACGCGAGAGGAAGTCTCTGTTCCGAAAAAAAAGGTATGTAGAGGAAGGTTAGACTTTGGCGATCGCGCACGGCGCAAACTGGAAAATAGGGTCAGAGACTGAAATTTGAAGAATCGAGGCCGTTTTGCGACGCGCTTTCCGCTTTCCTCTCGTTTTTTCGTTTTTAAGAATTTGCGCATCCAGATATTTGCTGAACTTTTTTTATCTGTTTCCTTGTAAGATGTTTACGCAAGGAATTTTGGCGAAAAAAATTACGATTTGCCGTGTATGGCGTGGAACGAGTGCGATTTTGTCCATTTCGCGTACTTCGTCTAAGCGTGGATACAGGGAGAAACCGTTGGCTGCGAGTAGAATTTCGTCCTTCGTTCGTACTCTTAGCCCAAGGAAAGGCCAAATTACTCGCGCTTTTACTTATGAATCGATATATTAGGCTAAGTGGAGTGTTTTTTGGCTAAATATGAGTAATGCGCACCGACAAATGAATAGTGTTGCTTTCGATCTTGTTTAGACCTGCCTAAACCTTATTGCCGGCCGGCTGTTTGCGAATTGAAGAGGATTTGTTTTGTGGCATGGAATCTCTCGCAACTGGCAATTAGATTTAAACACTCAGTTAAACTGTATTATTCATCTCAATGTGCGCAACCTTTATAAACGAAAATTCTAGCGAAAATGTCATTTTCTTGGGTGAATTTCGTAAAAATTCTAGAACGCACATATTTTGTACTAAAACATGGCGGCGGGCGCCGTTTAGAAACTAAAAGTAACGCGCTGGCCGATAAATGTTTGAGTTTTAAAACAAATTCGCACCTTTGCATCGAGAAAAACGTTCCATCTTAAACCGAAGCGCTAGCTGCGATGGCGCAAAGCAAATAAACACAAAAAGAGGTACTTCGATCTTTGCGTGCGTCAAGTCGTACTTTCTCACAGCCGAGATTGCGTCGAGCAAACTACTAAAAATTTCCGCTTGACTTAAGTGCGCGACTTCTTCATATTACGCACGATTTTTATTGAAATGCTTTTGAAATGTTTAACGAAAATTTTGCCTATGTCAGGTAGACACACAGCTCAACTTTAAATACAGGTTTGATCTCGAAACAGTTGCAAACAGTTAGGTTTTGCGTCAGGCGCACAATCATTATTCGACACCTCGATGCGATGGCGAATTTGTGACAGCATTTGGCTTTAAAAAATTCACGCAGGACGCGCATTTCCTATTCAATGCGATCGAAATTTAATTTGCGCATAACTCCTCAATTGGTAGGTTTTCTTAGTGATGTTCTGTTGTTTACATTACTGCGCTTAGAGAAAACTGTTGATTAGGGGGCGTTCTCTGAAACATAAGATGCGAAATGAAGCCTAACTTCCAAGTCTCTTCATGAAGCCTCTCTGACTGGTCTCTAGTTTGCGAACTTGGGTTATTTTAATTTTGATCATGAATGGTAACATAGGTTATGCCAAGGCCTTTTTTTTCACAGTATGGACTAAACTAGTTTTGTTTTCAGCAAGTGTGGACAGAAATGTTACATAAATTGTTAATAAAAGTTATTTTGCTAGATTTTGTTTTATTGTGAAAGAAAGTAGATGAAAGTCATTTAAGATGGTTATACTTTCATTTGCTACCCTTTCCCAGAGGCAGTTTTTAATTTGCAGCTCCTAGGAATCCAGTAAGTGTACAATATTTCATACAGCATGCAAAAGGCCAAGAGTGGTGTCACGTGGAATTTATGGTGGCACTTGTAACTTGGAGATTTCGTTGGCTCAAATTGTTAACAGTTGCATGATTTGATCTTTTAACTTTTACGACCAATTTAAACTACTGAAAACCTGTCAGCTGGTAGATAAATTATTTGGTTCCTAGTGATCAATAAGTCGTCCAATTAATGTAGATTAATTTCTGAAAGGTGTTTGCCTTTTGTCAGCCATAAATGCTACATGCCACCAAATTGCTTGAGTTGGGACCAAAATTAAAGTTTGGTAATCAAAGTTTGTTTTTCACATCTGGAGCTGAAAGAGTCTGGTCATGACACAGAAATTGAAATAGTGCTTGATTGTCCAACAAATGGTAAATATTTATAGCATTTACATTTTACTTCCTGTTTTAGGATGAACACTTGTCTCCTCTAAGACCAGCTGTGCCTATCAGGTAACTACAATTCAACTATTATCTTTGCAAAATATACCTTATATGCTTGATATTTAACAAACATCGTACATCATTAATTAAGTTTGGCACTGACTTCAGCTAGTGAAGTTTCAATGATCTCATCAGCCAAAAGAGGTTTGATGAAATAAGTATTCTGTATACAATGTCAGATATATATGTCATTACACAAGAAATTATTGTTCAATGTATAAAATATTTTGCCATTAGATGTGTGGGAAAAATTATTTGTTTAGCTGAAAAACTTAAATATACACTTCATCAACAGTGATGAATTGTGATTGATTTACTGATTCTCAAGGTAGTTAGCAACTTACCTCTTCTCGCATTTTCAAGACAATATCCAGCCAATAAGTTGTGAGATTGGATTAAGTTTTCAGTGAAAGGTTTTGTGTAGACAAAATTTTAAATTCTCCCAGCCAATTTACAAGGAAATGTGTTTGAGCGGTAAATGAGAATTGATCAGGGGAATTTCAATAATTTTGGTTTCATCAGTGAGCCTCTAGACACAAAATTTGACTAATCTTGTAATCTGGAGGATGAGGGTAGTCCCGAGAAGGACTATTGGTAGTATTAGAGACTGATGCTTTAACAGCAGTCATCATCAGAGTCATGTCTCAACTCTGATGATGACTTTCCCTAAATTGTTGAAACATCAGCCATTACTACCAACAACAGTCCTTCTCAGGACTTCTCTTACCTGGATGATCAGCTGGACTACACAATGAATTATTACTAGTGGGATGAAACTATTTACTGCTAAAGCTTCCTCAATCATGAAATACCTCATTTAGTACTTAAATTAACAATTTTGGTGTCATAGTAACAGCAGGTCATATTTATTACCACCCACACCATCATCGGATCCAGCGTCACCCTCCGTCAGTGATCAGGAGAGTGTCAGTGATGATGAACAAGTAAATGACAAACAAACCGTTGTAGAGGAAGAAAAAGAGGAAGTCAAGAAAGGTGAGTTGACAGTACAAGGGTCTGAGAGATCCATGAAAAAAATTTGCTAAGAATTATTAGACCAGGAAGTGGGAACATTGTGAAACCCCAAACCCCTACAAGTTTTTTATTTGCCTAAGTTTGTCAATATTAGTTCTAGTTCAGCTTTGGAGCCCATCTCATGTTCTTACATGAGAAAAATCCCAGACTTGGAAGGATTTCTCTAAAGAATTTATCCCGGAATAATAACACTGTGACTGAAATGGAAGACACAATAGATATTAGAGATTTTTTTTTTTTCTTTTTTTGAATCCCAGGTATGGAAGACATGGTGGTCTAGTGGTTGGCATACTAGATTCTTACCCCCTAAACCCCCAGAAGTGATTGACATGTTACTTCTCCTTTTGATTCCAATATGTTATAGTGCAAAAAAGTTCTGAGAATGCACAAGCTTATCAGCTAGAGGGTGTTCATTTATAACGCCAAATTCTCCTGTCTAATTTATAAGGAACTGTATGGCAGTCAGAAGTGAGAAATACTTATTTCATCTTGGGACTTAAAGGTTTGATTGAGAGGTGTAGGTTCAATCACTGGCTAAGCAAGACATGTAACCTGACAGAATTTTTCAGGCGCACATGAAGTTTGGTAATCCTTTATTAATACTGAATGGTACAGGCAACATAAATGTCTCTTCTTTTGTATAAGTCTATTCTTTTGTAAATGTATAGATTATTATGTTGTCCAAAAGCAATAGCGCAGATCAGAGCCCAGTTTCATTTTCTTTCCACAGGTGTTCCCAAGCAACCACCAAGATGTGATGTGTGTGGGTTAAGAGCATTCAAGTCTTACCGTTTCATCAATCGCACCAGTGCACCAGTGCACTTAAAAAGCTTTGTCACCCCAGAGCATGACCGCCTCAGGGTTTGCAAAAGATGTTTCAGCTCACGAGAGCGCTGCCGGCAAAACCTGGCGCTTATATTGCTGCGTTCCAAGACCAGCCAGAGGATTCATCTGCGGACACCTCTTGGTGTTACCTACAATCGTGCCTCTAAAGGTATGGATTACATTGCACGAGACCTCAAGAAAAGGTTGAAAAGGCCCTATGAGGACCTCCTCTGTGATGAAACAATGGCTGATGAAGATGAAATGGAAGTAGAAGATGAAAGATTTATGTTGAGTGGAAGTAAAACAAAGAATAAAGAAGGACAATTCCCTAAACTAATTTTGGCTGAAAATGGGAATTTTAAGCAAAGTGTAGTTACACCACCCTCTCCTGTTAAAAGTGTTGGAATTGTGACTGTTGTGAGGCATCAAAGTGGAAAATACAATTCTACACCAAATTGTTTCACACTTTATGGAGATGTTGACAGCCTAAAGGACAAGGATAAAGCAAGTGAGCAAGTTGAGAAACAGAACGAAAATAATGCTCCAGTAAATGTAACAGAAAATCTCAAAAAACTGGTGGATCACAATAATTCACTGCCAACAGCTCTGAGTGGATCAGAGAATTCTGAGATAAACAACATCAATAACAAGTTGACATTTCTGGACCATGCCTATGCCTTACCACCCCCCAAGGGTAAGATGTCACCATCTCATAATGCAATCCCTAAGCCTGTTAAGTCTCCTCTTCCAAAGGCAGCCAAAGTGGAGAGTGGTGTTAAACAAGAGCCTCAGAAAAAGACAGGTAATTCTAATCTGTACCTTATTTGAATCAAAAATTAGAGTCGTGAGATTAATTAGGAAATGATCACCAGCTTATTTCTTTCACTCCCAAGATCTAATTAGTAATACTCCTTACTATCTGCTATACAATTCTTATGATGTTAGTTCAGAGAATTTGGTATTGGATCAACTAATCATCCCATAATTGATATTCCTCTCTATTCTCATCACCTACCTGCTTGATATTGTATTGATATTGTGAGGAGAAATTCTGTCTTGGTCACTTGTGGGAGTGAAAGGGTTAAGAAATTCTTGATTGTTTCACTTATCCTTATCATCAGAAATGTATAGAGAACAGAGCGGAGAATATGCACATTGATATTAGGGTGTAAAGGATTATTTAGGGGACTGGTAAAGTATGATGGAGAAAATCAAAGATGAAGACATGGTCATGCACAATCTCTTTCCAATTACTTCCTTCAACTTTCAATTTTATTGTTTTATTTTTAAATCTGCAGATGGCCAGACATCTACTACAGAAAGAACTTGTGGAATAGTCTGCTTTCTTTGTGACAAACTGGTCACAAAATCCTACAGCTGTTACAAGAAGGAAAATGCCCCTGATAAAATCAAGCATCTGTTTACCCCTGGAGTGAAGATTGTCAAAGTTTGCCGTAGGTGTATGCCTTATAAGAAACCCAAAGAAGCTGATAACGGGACAGGAGCTGGCAAAGGGAAAGTGAAGGTTGTCAAAGGAAAACTTGCAAAACTTCACAGTGCCAAGCTGATCAAAAATGCCAAAACAATTGGAAAGGTCAATTCTGTCAAGGGAAGTGAGAAAGCAAAGGTCACAAGTGTGGAAAAGAACAGTGTAAAGTCACCAGTAAGAGATGACAAGAAAAGAAAAGACAGCGGAAAGGATGAGAAGACCAAACCTCAACCAGCTTCAAAGAAATTGTGTACACCAGCTGTACAAACAAAGAAGGCTCCATCGACAAAGGGAGTGTTGACTAAAGAATATAAAATAGTGAATGTGAAGTTTGTGTCAGCTGTGCCAAAGGGCATTCAGACGATTGTCAAAGGAGCATCAAAGACTGATGTTGGAAAATCAAACAAAGGTTCTAATGTGAGTAGTAAGGCATCATTAACCTTACCAAAAAGCAATGTACCAAAAAGTGATACGAACTTGACAGAAAAAGCGAACAATAACAGTACAGTTGAAAAAGAAACTGCTACAGCAAGTAAGCTGAAGTCAGTGTCAGTAAAAGTAGATTCTGGGACACAGTCAATGAAGTCTATGATTGGTATCAGCAAAGTGAAAGGTAAGGAAAGTGATTCATCATCACCAAGTGAGAGTGTTTTGAAAGATGATACAGATTTGTTGATGAGTAAAAGTGGGGACTCTCGAGAGATAAATGATGTTGATGTTTCAAATGTGCCTAAGGAAAAAGAAAAAGTGACAGAAAATATATGTGCTGAATCAAAAGCAAGTGAAGATGTTTCTACTATTGATGTGGAGGACATTTCAAAAACAAGTTCCAAAGAGAAGAACAGAGAAGAAATGAATTCAAAAATGACTGTAACAGACAAAGAGCCAAAGGATAAACAGAGTGAAAAAGACGGAGAAAAACTTGAAGAAAGTAAATTGGAATCTAAAAATACAGAGGAACCCAAAGAGTCAAAGGAAGTCAAGGAAAAAACAACAGACTCTAAAAGCATTTTGGATATTATTATGACGAGGGGAAGACGATCAGCATCACTCTCTCCAGTTGTATTGAGAGGGACAGATTCTTCTGAAGTTGCATCACCAAGGAAGGGAAGAAGTTCAGGGACTCCAGACAGAAAACGCGAAGATAAACAAATAATGCCCACAATAATGACCCGAAAGAGACTGGCTTCATTTTCTGAGTCAGAGGCAGAGAAAAAAACAGATGAAACTCCTGGTGGCAAAAGGAGGGCTGTTGCTGCTGCCTTGCTTGAGAAAATGTCCAGGAAAACTAATGATACACCATCTTCCACAAGTACTGCTTCAAGCAAAGTAAAGCAAGAGCATACTTATGCAAAGGAAAGTAAAGATGCAAAAGAACCAGATAAAGAAGGTGAGAACACATTTCCGCAGAAAAAAAAAATTAATTAACATCAAACCTTTTACTCCCAATTCCCCCCTAGCTGCTACACATTTCCCTGTAAATTAGTTACAAGAATTTGTTGTGAAAGGGTTAATACATACATGCACAAAAATAAAAAAATATGTAAATTTTTGAGGCCATCTTACATAAGGGTTTTTGCTCCTAAAGCATGCTCCAAGGTCATTTTGCATGACATGTTTACTTGAGGGAGCATACTATTGGAGTTTGCCCCTGATTATACCAAACATAGAGAGCATTTTGAGGGTTTAAATAATACTTTCAGAGATGGACTATACCTATGAAATTATTCATACTCAGCATGAACTTGGGGAATGGAATCTGGGAGCAAGACACATTTGTGTGCATTGGCTTAAATGCACAGAAAACAATTAGTATGGGTAATAAGTTAAACATGATTTTGAGTGAAATGTGGTGTTAATAAGCACATGTAAATTTTTCAAAGACAACAAAATTGCATGAGTGCAATTTATAGTCTTTGAAATATTTAAAAGTGCTTATTACACCAAATTGCAAGAGAAACCATGTTATTACTTGTAAATAATGTACATGAAAAAACATCACAGAAAGTCGACACAAACAAAATTTTGAAAGCAGGCATGGACTATTTGTAATTTTCACATGTGTTACAACTTTGCCCTCCTGTTACATGTGAATGCAATTGTTTTCAACGAATCAGAAACATGTAATTTTTCATGTACATTATTAGGGCAAAAAAAGGTAACGATATATTTATTTGACCACATCAGTGATGTTTTGTTTTTTTGGCTTTTTTTTATCTAGTAAAGGGGCATTCTATGACAAGAAGAAATCAAGTACCTGTGAAATGTGCAGGATGCAATGAAAAGGTTGTGAAGTCATACAGATGTGTTATGCGCACTGAAGCACCTTCACATATCAAACCATTATTTGCCCTGCAGCCAGGAGAGATGCTGCGGATTTGCAGAAAATGCGTAAAGAAAAAGGAAATTGGTAATGGCAAGAGTAGTTCCTGAAGCAGATAATTTTATGATGTTTCTTAAGTTATTTACAACTCAAGGTATCCTGAGGTACTGAAACTATGACATAAATTGATACAATCAAATTTTTTGTGCAAACAGTTTTACAGGTAGTAAAACTAAGTTATTTATCTTCAAGTATTTGACTTATTACAGTGCATCTGATAAAACTGGAGCCATAGCAATAAAAGGTAATTTGAAAGCTGATTTAAATATCAAGAAATTTCAACCTACCTGACACTTTTCTGAATGGTATAAATCACCCAACAACCTAGTTGGAACTAAAAGCAGTAATTTAAATTTTCAAATACATTCTCCTTCAACATGTGAGGATGTAAAATTACCAAAGATCAATGGCTGGAACTTGACTTTTAACATGCCTTCTTGGAAATAAAAATTAATTGAGTAAGAGATTTCCTTTTATTGCCTTAGTGGCTCCAGTTTCAGCTGGTGCTTTGTGGCATACCTTTGTGCCTGTGTTGGATACACATACACAGCGCTGCCCCTAGAAATTAACCTATATGTAACTACCAAACCTAATGACTTGGTATGTAGGTTTTTTGCACACAAAAATAGGGGTAAACTATTGAAATAAGTACATTGTTGTAATTGGCATCAGCAGCATTACATTAATATTCTTGAGCTGTTTGTATGCATTTCAGTATTTAAGTGTTATTGCAGTTTATTATATGTATGTTAATCCTTTACCTCTTAACATCAGTATGCATATTCTCCATATTGTTCTCTACACATTTCCTAAGAAGCTGATTAGGAGAATTTGTTTAACAATCAAGAGTTGCTTTAGTTGGTGATCATCTCCTCTATTCTTATAACTTTCATGTTTGATTCAAGGGTGATATGGTAGAGAGAAATTAGATGCTAGTCACTCTTGGAGGCCAAAGGGTTGATCAACACTTCCAGTCCTGCAAATTGTGTTGGACATAAGTAAGAGAGATGAGATATTCCCACACCAGGATCAATGCATAAATAGGCTCAACCTTTTGACTGGCAATAATATGAACATCGTCAAATCTCAATTTCCCAGTTTCACATTTTGGACACTCACATCAAGAACAGGTGATTGACTCTTGGATTAGCAAGTATTTTAGTTCTTTGGAAAAAAAAAATTTATTTTGAGATTATGGAGATTTTTCCTTGGAACTTTTTATGATTTTCTGTAAAAGCAGGGATATTTACCTTTCTCTCTCTTTCTTTTTCTTTTCTTTTTTTCAATTAGTACAGAAGGGAACTATAAGGTTGTGTCATGGAGTGGAAGGCTTATTAAGTGTCCAGAATCTCCATTTTCTTTTCACTCTTAAGCCCTTAGGTTTATTGAGAAGTCTAAACACTTCTGATGTCTTTCTACTTCACAATGACATGTTTTTGTCTAGTAAGGATCCATAGTATGTTAAGGGAGCATCCTGGTCCAAAATGTTTTAAAGGTCAAATTTTGATGATCCTTTTTGGCCTTTTCAAATTGATTCCTTCTTCATTACATTTGAAATAAACACAAAAACATAGAAGTCTAGGAACTAGGCATATAATTGTGCTAGCCTGATATAATTTTTGTGAGGTGTTAACTCCATGTTTGATGAACACATGTGATTAAGAAGGCACATTTTGGGATTTTTCTCCAAACCAGAGAAAATTTGAAAATTTGGACTTGGCAGATTTTAGTAGAAAAAATTGTTAAGTAACACTAAGTTCACCAGATCACCCTAAGCTATTGCTGACCTTGATTCTGAAGAATTAATTGGTTATCATCACCATGTTAGATCTATTTTATAGAAACTTCAGTTTAAAGGAACTCTGTTTCATGCTTGTAAATAGCAAAGAATTAAAAAAGATTGAATAGGTACATATTTTAAGGCTGTAAATTTTAAATATGCCTGACAAATGAGAGAAGTTTGGTATTGTTATTTGTATTCCTTGCCACATCTATCAGTTATACACCAGCATGTATTGATGCCTAATTTTGAATGTGAGATGTATTAGTATGTTCATGAATTACTAGGAAAATAATACATTTTGCTTATGAGAAACATCATTGTATATTTTTGTTTTAATTCTTTCCATGACCTCATTTTTTAAGACAGTATAACACTTTCAAAAGTAGTGGTGGATTCAAGGGAGGGTGAAGGGGCTGTTTGGAGACTGTGACCTGGTAGCATAGCCCAGGTAAAGCTACATGGGTGATATAACCAGCAATTGGTTGACCATAAATTTTCCAGCTTTTGCAACAAAGCTAAAACCTTGATTGAAGCACTCTGCCAGGACAAAAAATAGGCAAACTGATGAACAATTTGGGCGTGAAACAAGCTGACCACAGTGCAAATCAAGCTTGATCATTTGACGTTTGTTAGCCTTCATCACACTGCTTCTTTCTCTTGATTTTTTTTGTCAAATTTTTACTAGTTGAATGGACACACAGATTCCTGATAGAAACTGAAAACTTTAAACTGTGCTTAATTTTATTACAACTAAATGACAAAATATATTAAATAGTCATATCACAACAACAAAAAAGTGTTTCTTTGTCATAAAATAGACTATTACTTTATTGGTGATAATTGTGAAAAAAATTACCAAACATCAAAAACTTGAAAAAGCTTGTCTCAAACAACATAATTACAATCGAGGAAATGACCACAATGTCAGTAGAACTGTACTAATATTTTACAGCATTCTCCCAAAAATATTTCAAGCACAATCTTAAAGGAAATTAAACCCACATGAATATTAACCTTTAAACCCCCAAGACCTGAATGTAAATTCTCCCCATTAGCTGCCTCACATTTCTCAGTAAATACATTACCAGAATTTGGTGTCAGATAGAGATAACAACTTGGAACTGATAAGATTGAATATTCTCATGACCTGTTAGCAGATAATGTTTTTAGATATTATAGGGAGAAGTTACCTGTTGATCACTCCTGGGAGTTAAAGGGTTAAATAGTAGATAGAAACCAATCATAAGAATTAAGGCATCCATCAAACTGCTATAATCAAACATTTTATAAAACACTTTTTTTCCCAAGGGAAATAACAAATTTGTATCACTCATAAATATCAGAGCTATTTAATAATGAAAAATTAAAAAAGGATTTCCTTGACCTTAGTAATCTACAAAAACATCATCATCATCATCTACAATGTCAGTTGGGTTGTCGTTATTGTGATTATCATAATCTTCTCCACCGTCTTTGTCATGAACAGCCTTTCTCCCTTTCCCCTCATGGGTTCTGAGATGTTTACTTAGATGATCGCTTCGGCCAAATGCTTTGTTACAAATGGTGCATGTGTAAGCTTTCTCCTTTGTATGTGTTCTCAAGTGCCGCTGCAGTTCATCTGAACGAGTAAAGCTCTTGCCACAACAACGAGCTCCACTATTCTAGAAAGAGATAAATGATTTTTAACTTTCATGATTATGTCATCTCTATCCACTGTAACTCCAAATTTAAATTGAGAAAGTGTGGTATAAGAGATAATGGGTAATGTGCATCAGTACTGCTGATAATTCCATGGGGTGAAAATAAAGGTGAAAGGTGGGTGATGCAAAAAAGAGAAGGAGTGGTTCAGTAGGATGAGGGAGATTGAGGGAATACTTAAAAAATCCAAAAAGAAAAAAAGAAATGTGTAACCTAAGGGAAGGAATACTAAATTTCATGGTTAAAAAAAGATGTCAGAGGTTTGTCAGAAGTTGTTGCAAAGGTGGTGGTAAAGTAAAGTGATCAGGTGATTGGGTTCTCCCCCACTTCTGTGTAAACAAACTAACCCAATTACAGACAAATGGTCTTTCTCCTTTGTGCCAGCGTAAATGAGCCTTCAAGTGTGACGTTTTCCCGTAAACCTGCATGAAAAAAAAAACAAAAAAAAAAACAGAACTTGAGGATGCTGTTCAGCATACCTTGGTCAAAACAAGGTTTTTATGACCTACATATCATAGCATGGAGATGAAAAAAACATCCACCACTTAATTTGAAGTCTAAGGGACTGTAATGGTTAAATATCATACTAGTAAGAGATGCTTGACTACTATTGATAAATGTTGACCTGATGGTACATTTGTCTGAAAACCTGACAGTGTGTATGAAATGAAAGAGGCCATTTTGGGACAGGGAACTCCTGATTAAAACTGGCATGGCACAATGAAAGACATAACAACTTATCACTGTTCCATCACTTAACAGCACAAGTACATGCAGTTGTATTTAACTTAGGATAAACAGCCCCTTTTTTAAAACTGAATTTACATCTTGTCAAGTACCTTGCCACATCCAGGATAATGACAACTATGTGACCTTTGCTGCACATTTCCAGTTCCACTGTTGAGACCATTGAGACAGTTTGGACAGACACAATGAGAACGTCTCTTGTTGACTGTTTCATTTCTGAGCCCTAGGGATGAACCATCTTAGAGTTAACAACAAAGAAAAGACAAGTAATATTGCAAAGGGAAAAGGCATTCCTAATTTCTACACACCATCAAATTTTTGATTCTTTTTTCCAGTCATGATGTTTGCATGGTCAGGATGCATCCTGGCAACCAAATTAGAAAGGTTTGCAATAGGAGATGATGGATCTCTCTCCAACAATGCCTCAATCAGCCCTCCCTTGTTTCTTGCCTTAACAGGACTTTCACCACAAAGCTGTGAATATGTATCTTTGTTGGGAGGACTCTGCCAGGTTTTTGTCTGGGCTGGTGCTTCTTCTTTATAACTGTACTTCTCATCTACAATTCCACTAGTTTGATATCTACATTGTCCAAAGATCTTTCTTGGATTGATGGGTGTCAGTTCAATGCATTCCATGCCCCCCTTACCACTATGACTCTTCTGATAGGAATGATTCATTTCAGTTCTGGAAAAGGAAAACTCTTTAGAAGGTATCTGACCTTGGTTGGAAAAATCCACATTTTTCAAATGTTTCTCCATCAAAATACAAGAATTTTCAGGTGGAGAGTGGTCAGCACTTCCCATCTTCTCCTTATTCTTTATTGCACATGAGTTAAGAGTTTCATCTTTTTCTTTACGACATGTCAACCCATTTTCAGAGCAATCAGACCCAATCCATGGACACAATCTTTTTTCATCTGTTATGTAATTCCCATTCAGCATAGCTGGGCCCATGTCGAATATTCCACTATTCCACCTTTCTATGCAGCTGTTGTTCTCAAGTGGAGAGTCTAGATTTTGTGGAAAAGGCTTGAAATTTCCCTCTGGAAAGCAATCTGATTTAAGCTGCCAATTTGATGCACTAGCAATCCCACCACTGGAACAGACATGACCACAGCTAATCTGATTGTTGCAAGAGTTTACCTTACTTTTCACTGTTGCCATAGGAATGTTTTGCAGTTCATTTGGCCTGTAACCAACAATATTCCGTTTCTCCAGCACCTCACTAAAACAATGGGAATTCTGCACTGGATGTTCAGAATAAGCATCTCCACAACAGCATGACACTTTATCATCACTGCATGAAGAAAGTGGACATGAAATATCCACCCGGATACTCACAGTTGGACATAATGACTGATTGAAATGGCTCACGACCTTGTTTGGTGTACCTCGGTATGCACCCTTAGAAAATCTCATACTTTCATGAAGACTTGGTTCTAATTCTTGTTTCCATGGATATCCACTTTGTGTGCATGAGCTGAAAGTTGCATCCATGAACTTAGGACCCCCTAGCATGTTGGATGCCCCTGGTGTAACCTTCCTTTCATGGCCTTCACAAGCAAAGACATCCAATCTATCATTATACAAGCAGTGTCTTGAACTTGGTGTGACTGTGTGACTATTGGCGCTGGAATAATGTGTCAATTCATTGTCACAATTTACAACTGAATTAGGTGAAGATAAACCACCATAAACTGCATTGTTTTCGTAAAGTTTTCTAGGGTAGATAAACTGCGTTTCATGTGCAATTTCAGGGATGTATGTTTGAAAATCCTCGTAGCAAGCCCGTTCAAAACTTGACATTTGATGATTCCCAGAAGCAACATTTGACCTCACAACACCATGACACTCACTCGTGGAATTAATCTTCGAGAACTGATCACAGGTCGATAAAACTTTAACTGCTGGCTCGTATCGCTCACTGTGAAAAGAAGAGAGAGTACTTTTATGAGAACTGTTCCCGACAGTCGCGCTTTTCATACTAGATCTCTCTTTTCCTGGCGCCAAGCGAGAAATGCCTTCACACCCGAGTTCACTCTGAACGTACTTTCGAGGTAATTCCATCACTGTTTCGGGGCTATGTCTTGGTTTAAAGTACCAGGAAAGTTACCACACTATACCATAACTCTTAAAAATAACCAATGTGTTCCGAAAACATTTTAAACGAAGGATACCATCCGAGAAAAACGTTGTCACCGATAAAATTTTTTTACCGTGGCTACTGAAATATTTTTGTTCGAGCTGACTAACTAATTCAAGCGCCAAATTTAAGGATTAATTCAGGCTTTGTTAAAATACACTAGGAGTTCTTTGATTTTGTGCAAATGAAGTCTTGAAAGCGCATAAAGACAATGTGTCCATTGTTAAGTGTCTTACCTGTTAATTTTGGTTCTCTAGGAAATTTCTCTTTACACAGCGTTTAAACAATGGCGAAATAAGTCCATCGCGTCCCATGTGAATCAGCTGAGGTTGTAGAGGAAATTAAGTGGCAACAGATTATCTGACGTCTGGAAGAAATCTAAGGAGCTTGATAAACGACGGACTGGGACAATTCAATGAAGACGTTTCCGAAGCACAGATGTGTGCTAAACCTCCACTTTGCGTCAGTTTATCATTCACAAATCGCGTGCAAATCTCGCGGGAATTGACTTCACGAGCCCACGCTGCTCGTGTCAGCGACAATGTACAAGTTCCCAGATTCACTGCTGAAGGGGCGGGGAGCAGCCTTTTCCAGGTTTTTTTTTTTTCTTTTTTTTTTTAAAGCGTATAGAGTGGTATGTATCTCGCACCAATCAGACTGCCACATTAGGGTATGTATCTCGCACCAATCAGGTTGCCGCATTAGGGTATGTACCTCGCACCAATCATATCCCAGCATTTGGATATCTTGCACCAATCACAGCCTTTGGATATTGTTTTCTTGTAAATGATGTCATGGATTAGGGAGCTGTGCACAAAGAATGTTAAGTGTAATGGTTTGTGGCCTTCGCGAGAACCTCGTTGATAAAGGTCGAGATTTATTGGGATATGAAAGGTTCCCCTTTAAATTTTAAAGTTAAAACGTGTTTTTGCCGCTCCTTTACTCACAACGCACACGCCAAACAACTTACATTCCATCAAGTACCATGAAAACAACTTCCAAAGTCTAATCAGAACATACCCAATCACTGCACTACATGAACATTAAGCAATTTTTCACGTGATTGAACTGTATTCCACTAATCAAATTCCAATTTTTCCACATAAGACTTCGCACTATCACGTGTCATTTCCTTGTTAACAACCTGAGCCCAGTTGTATAAAGGGCGGATAACACTATCCAACGAATAAATCGCTATCCAGCGGGTAAGTGATAGCAAAACGTATAGCGTTATCCACCCAACCTTCGAACAACCGGGGCCTGGATTTTACCACGTATTCTAAACGCATTGTCCAACCCCACTGAAAAAAATTAACATAAAACTAAATACTTCTGATATTGGATTTTCCACGCAATTCTCTCGCGTTTGACTTTTTTGACGAGTTAAAGTCGCTTTAAGCTCCCTTGGACTTAACCCAATTGCCGGTTAATTCCTTGTAAAACAACAGGCATTTTATCACGTATTTAACACACAGAGGGCAAAGTCCAGATAGGCGACAACCAATCAAGGAACCCTCTTTCAAATAGTATCGTTTTCTCTTGTTCAATGTATCTTCACTTACTCGAGATCGCAATATATCTTTGGTCAGGGTCTATTTGAGGTACAGCAGAGTTTCAGTTTGCTTTTCGTGGTAAAATTACTCGAAATTATATTTTTGAGGTAACTAACTGTAAACGAATAGTTTTGATTTTTTTATCTGTTAGAGGGACGGCAGTTGGCGTATTCTCTTTCGCAACCGTGAAATAGGGGGCGTTGTGTGACGAGACCAAACAACGGCTGCGAAGGAGACAACAGTAAACGTGGCACCGATGTATTTCATTTCTTAGAAGTGTTTAGATAATAGAGACAGTAGACCACATAATATCTGTGTGAGTTCAGATAAATTAGGTTTTTTTTTGTCTTTCGAATTTATGCGATATTTTCGTTTTAAAAGTTATGCTCTTTTCGGTGACGAAAACGAAAACATTAAGTACACAAACTGTCCCACCTCAATCCACCCAGCCGAATAAATAACTCTTGCATGCTACGCATGCCTATGTTTTCAAATACTTCAAACGACTCAGTGACGTGAATATCATGCCCATCTCGAAGCTCTGAAGCCTTTTCTTTTACTTTATATAAATTGATTTGTGCTTCAAAGTCTCTGCAAAGCATTTCGTAGCCTTCAGGGAAGAAGTAAGGAAACTTTCACCCTCGATGCAGGCAGCCGATAAGGCTGCCATGAAAAGGCAGTCACAATCAAGACAATTAAAGCGAGCTCAGGCGAAGAGAATTCAAAGTTTGAGTGATTAAAAGATAATTCAAGCGAACAAGGAGATACTGCTTAACAAAGCTGAGAAAACTTCTGCTTCCAGAGGTACCGTCCGAGTGAGCTAATGAACAGTTTTGTAATAAGACCTTGAAAGAGGTGGAAACTTTGTTGTAAGGATAAATCGCGTTTTTCCGCTCTTTATTTTCATGGTAATTGTTGCTCCAAAATAATCAACTAATCCCGCAGTGCGAGAAAAGCTTAAGGGAAAAAGCTCGCAAATACCCACTGTTCTTACAAGGTGTGGTTTCGAATACAAATATATTCATTTTTTTAAGACCCTCTAACTTCTATGATGTTCCTGTCCTTCGTCATGACTTTTATACAAGATTCGGTCGACGACAGCTTTTTCAGGCTAACACATTGACCAAGGTACGTGTCATTCAACACTTTGCATTTACTTGTCGATCCCTCACAATTATCGTACTAGAAACTCAATGATATTAGAAGATAAATTCTTACTATTTATGTAAGAAAAAAAAAGTTAATTACTTTACTAGCTGAATTCATCGAATATTTGTTTCAAAATTCCTGGGTTGGAAGCAGAATTATTTTACCGTCGAGTTTCGTGACTCCTGTCTTTTTCTAGCCCAATGATTCATGATTCATCAAAAATTTTGTGAAATATTCATGATTTATTTGACTTTATCTGGTAATTCATGATTTCCAGGTGTAAAACGTGAAAATTCATGAATCGTGAGTCTAATTTAATTGCCACGATACACAGGTTCATGTATCCGCTTCTACCCCCATTAGACTATTACTCTGCTTGATGACTCCGCTTTTCTAGTTTACAGTGAATCTCACTTAATCCGAAGACTACTAAGCTCGGTGAAATGATTAGCAAAGAGAAACGTCGAACTGTATTTTGCAATGTTTTTCATTCTCAGGAATAATTTGTATGGCTTGGAAGAGCCCGAGTGTTTTTCTCTGATTGTGGAAAATAAAATGTATAGATGTTCTTTATGAAAACAACATATTTAATGAAATGGATGCCAGCCTTGAAAAATTATAGATGTCTCGTATTGGCAATTCGTGGCTTTTTAATTAAGCAGTGTCACAGACAGACAGACATTTTAGACAGAGAATGTAAATTGGCCTTCATCACGAAAGTTAAGAAGTTCTGAGCCAATTGATGCAAATGAGGTAAATTGATTAAATTGTAATAATACGTCATACATAAGAATCTTCATTTTAGCTTCGAATGTATGCCAGAAAAAGAAAAAAAAAATCCTCCTCGTGTAAGAAGTTTTCCGTTTTAGGGTGGACATGAAGGAGAAAAATATTCTACACACATATTTTAACACACGAATCGCTGATAGGAAGTGTCATCTGACAGTTGAATTCCTTGGAATCAAAAAGTGATAAATTGTAGTCGTATTTCAAAGCTTTTACTCATACACATTGTGTATATAAAGGGTCGACCCGAAGACGCCAGTGCCCAGTCATTTGACAAAAGGGGCACTTAATACTTATGAATTATTTAGTAAGATTACATTGAAAATGTGTTGATCAAGTTTTTCTGGATAATGTGGTGGCAGAAACTAACAAATGACTTCATGGATTAAGGAAAATGCAGCATTTGAATTTTTCCTGGCAATTTGATTTGGGAAATGTGGGAGGGCTCATATAAAAAAAACAGCACTGCCATTTTTAATAGGGGGGAGGATTTTGCCCTATTTTTTACGAGCATCTCTATCCCACCACCCTCCCTAGACTGGGGCCAACATTGTGTCTAGCTCTGAGCTGGCAGAGCGGCCCCCCTCACCCACTCGCCCCCGCTTAATTTTAATTTTTAATAAATTTTCCCTTGCTCCTCCCACTTTTTCGCTCGTCTCGACAAACAGAGTGCAAGGAAAATGCCACTCTTTACGCTGAGTGTGGCACAGTAATACTTGAAACGCACAGCGAAGTGTTTTGCTAGAATTATTAGTGGTTGAAAGCTCTTGTGTTGAGTTGATTTAAATGCGACCCGCTGGGGAAAGGAAGTATTACTAGGAAATGAAGCGTGGTAAATGCCGAAATTTCAATCTTAAATTCTTCTTTTTTTAATGTACACCATGTTTGAAAAGTGATTGATCGGGTGATGAAAATAACACACGGCTTCGATCTGTTAAAATAATTTAAACGCAGAAGCAGCTTTACTTACTTCGCACTCAAGAGAAAAAGTATTTTTGGACCTTAGGGTTGCCAAAGCAATAAATTATGAAAGGTGGGATGATGAAGGAAATAATTACCCAAAAGCATTAATTGAACATATTCGTTTACACAACCTTCGTATTGCCATGGATTATATGGCATTTAAGGTTGTAAAACAACCAGCAGGGCATTATTATGTTAAGTTGTTTCTTTTGTAATTTCTGCAAACAGAAATATAGCAACGGAGTTATTCATCCGAACCACAGATCAATTACTGTTGACAGCTGTTCCCTGGTAACGGATGTAAACAAGCATAAACAGCGAAGGCTACTCGTCTACCCGGTTGAAACACAAAACAAACGCACGCGTGACAATCACTCTCTCATCTACCAAACGCAGTGGTGCAGAAAAGCCTTAAAGAAACAGTCGCTCATCTCACAAAGAAAACAGAGGAAACTCTATTTTATCGTAAGCCGCTATGGGTTGTTCTTCAAGCGCACAGGCGCGAAACGTTGAGAGAACTCCGCAACCAGTTCAGGTCGCTGCTGCTCAAACGGCCGCGAACCAAGGAGGATCTGAGATGTCACCCCAAGCAAACGTCGCTCCCACGAAACCCGTGAAGATCGAAAGTACAACAACTGCAGAAAATAACCAGGTGGTAAATGATCAGAAAGATGCCCCAAGCACAGGTAACTGAATGTACAGACTGCTTTAAGTGGTTTTTCCCGGGAAGAAATAAAGGTTCAGTTTTCCTAAGAATCGAGTGGTGTCAGTTGTTAAGATGCTTACGCTTCGATTCAATATCTGCGCGACAATAAAATCTGATATTTTTTTACTGCGGTTTGGGGAGCACACAAAAATAAAGAAGTGGTAATTCGTCCTCGCACTACCCTTTAATCGTGATTTCTAATAGGATTTAACTGGCTTATTGTGAAATAAACCGTCGTTAAACTGAGAATTTAAAGGTCATTTTTGATGCCGGGAAATAAATAAAGCGCCATCTCAGAATAAATTGCTATATTGGCTATATTGGCGCGCTGATCGCGATCAATGATACACCGTCCTATTTTAAGTTTGTATGTACCAGTTGGAGACATATTACTTGAATTCAAAACTATATAGCGGGAAATCGTTTTACTACAAGAAGGAAAGAGCGGACATGTGAGAAATTAGAATACAAGCTTCTTATCAAATGAGAGATATTCTGACTTGTTTTAGCATGTGTCCTCTAACCATGCTAATAAAGAACGATTCATAGTCGGAAAGCGATTAATTTTAGTGTGGACACATAAAGTAAACTTTAAATCCTCAGCACGCATAATTGAAAGACTCTACGACTCGTACTAACCATATTTCTGAAACCTTTCATTTTTTTTTAATCAAAATTCAATTTTTAGTAGGGAAAAAACACGAAACCCTTGCCATGATATACCAGTTGTTATAAAATAGGAATGAAGGCGAAATGAAAATCATTTTAAATGCGCTTGATCTTCTAGATTAAAACTGACAATTGGAAATCCCATGTGTTTATACATCCAAAACTTCAGTTTGCATTGAACAAATACAACATACGGCTTTAGTGTGGCGAACCTCGAAATACATATCTTTCTATGAAAATCTTCACAAATCGAAGCAATTTTTTTCAGTTGCAAAAAGCACATTTAAATATTTTTCCCCAGTAGTGAACAATAATATTTAATCAAGCACGGTAGAAAGGAATAAAATGAACAAATGGTTTGTGATTAGAAAACTGCAACAGTTGCCATGGTAGGAAATGAATTAAGACTAAACAATATATATAGAGCCGTATCAGAAGCGTTTTCTTAATTGCGCAACGGATTTCTTGTAAATTAAACTTGTTTTGTCTAAATCTCAACTCTAATCAATACCACGAAATTGTTTTTATTTCGATAAAGCTAAATGAGCATTAAGCATGTTCGAGAGGACGATGTAAACCGTGTCGTGTTTTGTTTCATTGGTTTTTATTTATTTATTTTTTCACTTGTCTATTCTGAAGTGTTTGTTTCAAGACAAAAGTGTTTTTAAAATTTTTGTCATGAGATACAAATGAATAGTTGCTATCGATATCATGCTGGAACAAAGCTTGTCAGCAGTTTCTTCCTTTTTATGAGTGGAGAGAAATCGTTCATCCGTGTAGCCTTTGAGCTAAATTATTCATTCAGCTAAATTGTCAACAACTTTTTAGGTCTTGAGTTTTGCTTTCCCGAACGAAAAAAATTCGATCGTCAGAAATTTGTTCCTTCGTCAATTTGCTATTTTTCTGTGTAGTGAAGAAGGCTACTTTATGCACAGTCGTTTTCGACGAAAACAGTCGAAGTAAAAGAGTATTTAATGTCTATACTTCATTGCTAGACGACCATAAGTTACTCTGAATAAGATAAAAAACAGCTGCCAAGCGTTGGATAACTTTGTACCACTAGCGCTTTTGCACTATGTCGGTGACGAAAAAACGAACAACTGACGGGAAGTGACAGAGAAAAAAATCAGAATGGTATACTTAGTCTGGGAGTTATCAGATTTCTTTTGCGACACTATTAGGACATATCTATAGAGTACAGAAATTTGCCTTGTCAACCTTTAGACGCTGTGTTTTGGTAGAGGATTTTGAGGGAATGAACCAGCAAGTGTAAACGCGCCTTGCGTGTTGTAAGGTGGGAAAACTCGGCTGCAAATGAAGTATTGTTACAGCTGAAATACCTAACTCCTTAGCTGTGCCTCTAGTGGAGTTATCATTGGCCAATTCTGCGCTTGCATTGACAGGAGCAATTCTCTGGTTTCGAAATAATTTGCAAGTTTTATTTCAGATTTTATCCATTAGTTGCAACTTTTAAAAAACCAACCCCAGAAATGTTGAAGCGGGTTATTGATGCGTTACTGTCGAGGAAACGTATGGAATATTTGAAATGATACTACTGGCTAAACGGGAATGCATTTTTATTGTTTTATTTTTATTTCAGAGCAACCAACTCAAGTAGATGGTAAACCACAAAGTTCCGTTCCCGAGAAAGCGAGCGAGAACGAACCGCGAGAAGATCCTCTCGGTGAAGAATCGAGACCTGAAGTAGTGGAGGAATCTCAACAAGAAGTTGTACAAGGAAAGAAAGACGAACAAGTTAAACCACAGGAAGAGGAGGCGAAGAAAGACAAAGGAGGAGAACAGAGTGGATCAGGCGAAGAAAGCACGGCTCCCAGTAAAGACGAAGAACAAACTCAGCAACCGGCTGAGAGTGAAGTGAACGCCGAGGCCGCAGCGGAAAGCAGCGGTAGTGATAAACCTGATGTTGAGCAAGTAGAGGAGCAGAATGAAGCTGTGAAAACAGAGGCGCAAGAAGGAACTGAAAGAGAACCAGAAGTAGCAAAGGAAGGTGAAGAGGCGGCTGCACAAGTGGACGGAGAAACGCCATCACAAACAGAAAACGCAGAAGAGATGCCAGCTGCTGCTGATCAAACACAGCAATCGCAACCCGCAGCCGAAGAATCTAAACCTGCGGAGGAAGAATCACAACCAGCGGCCGAGGAAACAAAACCTGAGGAACAAGAAGCGCAACCTGCGCCTGAAGAAGCGAATCCTGCGGCCGAAGAAGCGAAGCCCGCCGCCGAAGATTCGAATCTTGCGGCTGAGGAATCAAATCCCGCAGATGGAGAACCTCAAGCCGACGAACAGCAAGCAGCTGAAGAACCGCAAAAAAGCGAAGAAGCGACACCGCAAGAGGAAACACCGGCTAGTGAGGACAGTTAAGAATGTATTGGGTTCCCGTAAAAACAGTGAACGCCTATCATTTCACGTAATTTTACAGTCTGGAACTGTACACAAAATCCTTGTCCACGTAGGTTCTTAAGGTGGACAACTCTATCCAGTGGTTAAATTTCTATCTTGTGGATAGTGTAGTACGTTTTGTAAGCACTTATCCGCTGGATAAAGATTTATCTGCTGGACAGCTTTATCTATCGTTCGAAAAACTGGGTTCTGAAGCATGACCCTTTTTACCATGAAGGTTTTACGTATCTATGTATTCAGAGACACAGGCCTTGAGAGGATCTGTTGAATCTGAATCAGTAATTACAGCTTTTATCATACACAAGGTTTACTTGAATACATATCGGCAAAACAGTAAATCGTCACTCTAGTAACACCAAACCTAAAAACATAAAACTCAAAATAAAACACACAAATCTAAGTTTAACGCAAGATAAAATACTATGTATTTAAAAGAGAAGGAAAGTTTTACCTTATGAAATAGAGCAAAAGAAATTGATATTTTGTAAGTGTTGAGAAATCTGATAAACTGAATATGATTAAATCATAAGACTTGCGTATCAAAAGAACCAGTAATTTTCACTATTTCTCGGTGCCTTACAATTACTTCCCTATGACAGAAGATAATAGTTTACACTATAAATAAGCTGAGGCATGTGGATATGAAAATTGATTGTAAATACTGAAGAAAGCAGAACTTGATTTATTTCTGTAGTATAATTGTACGTAGACTGTGATTTTCTAGAGAGGAAAATTAGTAACTCATATGTGTGAAGGTCTGGGTAAAACATCGATTTAGCTAAAAGAAATCTTGATCACTGATGATGCTATAGTATAGTTTGTAGTAGATAACATACTGACGAGTTTAATGACAGGAAACATTGTTCAAATACTACAATGATTTTCTTAAATGATTTGTAAACAGCTGTGAAGAACAGTTTTTGACTCTTTCCGGTCAAGGTTTTCAAACTGTTGTAACTGTTTTTGTTAAATGAAATAAAACTCAGTTCTATGTCGGAGTTGATAGCGTTTCCTTCTCCGCTTCTCTCGTTACCGTATCGAAACTCCATGTGGTTCAGTTTAATCACCGCTTGTTTATGTGCAAGTAGTTTGTGTAAGCCCTCCTAAGTTGACTTCACAAACCAAAGGACTACTACTACCCCAACGATTGCAAAGAAACCGACTGACAGGCGTCGACAGAGTGCTTTTCGATTGAGTGTCGTCAAACCAAATCCAGAGTTATCACAACAGCCAATCAGAACAAGGGAAAATAGCTTCATGAGTCAATGAGAAGGCACAGTGAAAACGAGTAAACTGCGTAAAGCGCGGGAAAACGCTTATGAGCGAGGCGCGATTGGTTTTGGTTCTGCATCTGATTGGTTGCATGGGGGAGGGGCGCGTGTTTTCTAGACCAATCACGGAGCGAAGTAAAGCTAGCTTAGAGCAATTCGGGACTGACCAGGATTGATTTCGACACTCATTTGAAAATTACCGACCCTGAAAGTCCGCAATTGAATTGATTTTGCTGTGCCTTGCTCTGTGATTGGTCTAGAAAACTCTTTCCAGCATCCCAACCAATCAGATGCAAAACTCAAACCGGATTAATCATGACACTCGAGAACCGTTCTGCACCACTCAACGAGAGGATCTTTATTGACATATACTGAGGTTTATCAAAAAAACGCTTCTGGCTCTAAAATTTTTACATATCATTGAATATCACCCAACATCTCCATGCCATTACAGCTTACTTGCAGTGACCTAAACCAGGGCAAAGAAGAAATCCTACCGTAAGAAGAAGGCAAATAACTTCGACGTTGCCAAAAAAGCATAAGAGGATTTGAGCGTTAGTCCTTTGTCTTTCGCTCTGGCGAAGGGTTAACGCTTGAAACGTAAGCTTTGAACTCTTTACAATGGCCAATTTACGTTATCAACTCAGTTGATAATACTAACTTAGCTTTTTATCCTCTCCCACAGACGCAGCACCACAGTTTCTTTAGAAATATATCCCCTGTATTCACGACTTTTATCACCCGCGTTTTTCGATGCCTTGAAGAGATGGCTTGCTTTGACTTTGAATGGTCAATGCGGGCTCGTTGCGATAACTACGGCCCTGGATTTACGACACTAAATAGACATGCACTCTTAATAGCAACTGGTCCTAGTGGATAGTGATCCATTTTCCTAACACCTTATTTCCAAGTAGAGATTTATCCACTAAACAGCGCTATCTACCTGGTTGGGACAAACTAGTTAGGTCTCAGCGACAAACCAGCGATTCGTGCGTCGTGTCACCGCAACAAATCGCTGCGACTAATGTATCGCTGCAAACGTTATTTTTTAAACCTACTTTAACTTGTGCTACCTATGGTGGCGAAAAAAATTCTGTCGCAAAGCCAAAGATTTAAATTTTTCTTCCATGTCCCCCGCGACGAGTTGCAGCAATTTTTTTGTCTGGTGTCTTCTGACGATAAAACCTCCCTAATCAACCCTGATAGAGAGACCCAGCTCAAATTTATACGATAATAAACAGTGATGGGAACAAAAAGAGGAAACACGTATCGAGCGACGTTCTTGTTACAGATTATCTAATCACCCTCAAGAACGTCAAGAACCTCCAGGGTTTGTTCCTCTTCATCACACGAGGCGTAAAGAGATTTTAGAAGAACAAAATTGCGTGAGAGCGGACCGAGGCTAACTCGACTACACGCAGAATAAGCTTTCCACGAAGCTTAACGGGGTCTTCATCATATGGGTTTTTCTAAATATTTTGTTAGTTCCCATATTATTTTTGTAAAAAAAAAAACCTGACCGAAAAAAGAAGAAAATCATCAAATAACCAAGTCTGAAAAGGCAAAAACATTTATTTCACACTAGTGACTTCGTTTGGAGCATTCATCATTCCCTACCCGTTACAAAGTTTAAGCGAGTTTACACTTCCCTCTTTTTAAACTCACAGAAGGTTCTAAACTTTTCTTTATAGTTTGGATTAGTTTGTGTCTTTATCGTAGTACCACATCAATGCCTACTCATCCTTTACCTCACCCACAATCGCAACTGCTTCTATCTCAACTTTTCCATACTGAAAAGAAATATATAAAAAATTCCTTATTTCAGTGTATCTTTACCTTGGGAGTCGCGCGAACTATGATCTGGGACCCATGCAGTATTTTCCAGGATGTGAATACCAAACCAACATCTTAATACCGTTTGGGGGCACGCCAGGGTTTTTTCTGCTACAGAGAGTTTTTAATCGAGCATCGAAAGTAAACCAGGACTGTACGTCACTCTGTGTAGGTTTAGAAAACCCACGCCACCCTCTTAGCTAATCAGATACAAAAGATACGCCAATCGCGACCAGAACCTTATAACATAAGCTTATATCGCGATATGGTCACTCACGTTTCCCCGCGTATTTTCTCTCGCGTTTTCACGCGCGTTACTCAGCTTGGTTTTTTTCACTTTGAGTTTTCATTAGCTCCTTGTGTTATGTACCTTGTACTTTGGTTTTTGGTTTCAAGGCATTCAATTGAAACGCCTTTTGTGAAAAGTATCACTTTTTCTAGACAGAAAGGGGCAAGGTGTACCCTGGGAGCCCTTACTACCCTTGACAGAAAAAGGAAAAAAAGGTAAATTTTCTGATGGATGAAATGGTTATTACCTTGGGAAGATTTCCTACTTGATAGGCTGCCCTTGCTGGCTGTTTTGAAGTGAAAACTGTGAAGAATAAACAATATGGAATGCTTTCCTTCACTAAAAGCCAATCAGAGTACAGTGCAACCCTTAAAACTTTTACTCACAAGATCTCATTAGTAATTTTCCTCATTGTCTGCCATACAATTATAGTGAAGTTAGTTTAGAGAATTTGATATTGGATTGACTAATTAATCTCATTAGGTTACCCTCATTATTGCAGGCAACCCTGTTTGAACTCTGGCTGAGGAGAGTCATGGAGTGATGAGTCTTAACACTGAACACAATGGAAACTCTGGCCAGGACTCAATCCCAGACCCTTCAATCCTGACTCTACTAAGCTATCCAGTTGATCACCATGAATCCCACTATATAGACAAAAACCATTTAAACCTTTAACACCCAGAAGTGATTAACATGTAACTTCTCCCTACAAAATCCAAACAGTATTCAGCAAAAATGCGATAAGAATACTAAAACTTATCAGGTCGGAGTAGTGATCTTGAACTAACACCAAATTCTGGTAACTCAGTTATAGGGAAACTTCTAGAAGCTAGTAGGGAGAATTAACAATCAGATCTTGGGAGTTAAAGGGTTAACAACTGTTACAATGAAAATCACATCAATGACAGGAAAACTCACATGTGGCATAAACCTCATTCACTTTGGCAAAGTCTCCAATGTCCGCCAATAGAACGGTGGTCTTCACAACTAAAATGTAAATTTTGCTTGCATATTAGAAACATGCCATGATTAGTTTGCTAAAATTTGAAAGTCCAGATCTGATGATTTCCCTTACATTTGTAAATCAAAAGCTCACAAAATAATTTACAAGAATTGGTGCAAGTGCTTCTAACTTGATATAGATATCATTACTCAAAAGTAAAAATATTGCTTGCTGCTCGCAATTTTTTGAAGCCATTCTTTTTATTTGGACAGCAAACTTTAAATTATAATACTTATAAAATGAAGAGTATAAAAAGTTCTTCTTCTTCTTCCTCTGTCACCCCACCTCTTTCTATATAGTAAATACTACTGGGTAATCTTTAAAATTAATTAATAATAACAAGGCCAGACCACAACACCAGAAGCTATATTCCTTGCTCTTTGCAAGAAGTGCGTGGGTTCATTAACCTCCCTTGCCAACCAGTACAGAGGAGATGTAGGAGATGGGGCTTACAGTTAATTACCCTTAGCTGAGAAGACCAGCAAGTCTAACCACTTACAGATGTCATAGCGAAGGTGACACATTCTCCTCAGTTATTTTTTAGACCTGAGTGTTGGTCTGGTCTGGGGCTTGAACCCTCCCATGACCAAGTTACATACCTTTGTCAAATGATGAGCCTCCTGCTTCCAGAATATGGCCCATGTTGGTCAGTGCCTTCATATAAACAGCATAGAAATTAATTAACCCTTTAACTCCCAAGATCTCATTAGTAATTCTCCTTACTGTCTGTCATACAATTCATATGATGTTAGTTTGGAGAATTTGGAATTGGGTCAACAAATGATCCCTCAATTGATATTTTTCTTTATTCTCATCACTTTTCTGCTTGATATTGAGCAGATAGTGTAAGGAGAAATTCTATCTTGGTCACTAGTGGGACTTAAAGGGTTGATAAAAGTAAGTCTCAAGAGACAATATTGTCAATAAGGACAGAAGATGAGATAAAACTGGAATTCTTCTCATAGGAAGTGTGGTATGCTTTGTATTAAACATACTTTTGTTCAAAATACCTGCTTAGTTTGCTCTGTGACATCATCTGATACAAAATCCATAGTCTTTCCAGATGACAAAAAGACAAAATATAAAAATAATATGACAATGTTTATATCAAATTGAATGGTAAAATAGTTACAAGTACCTGTTCAAGGGTGTAGTACACATTTCTTTTTAACCCTTTTGGGATTCATATTGTTAAACAAAAATTATCTCTGGTTTGTTATCATCAGAGTGAGTACAGTGTCTTTACAGTGGTCAGTTCAAATTTGAGCTTGAAGGGGGTTATGGAAATGACTTCTGTCAGTCTGAGACTAACACCTTGAAGTTGAAGATAATGGGTATTCAAAGTGCTACCCTGGTTCAGCAAGCTGATGCCACTGACAGACTAATTCTATATACAATCTGAACTACCAACATCATCCCCCACTGATGCCAAGGTTGCAAGAACTCTGCCCTTTGTCTTTGTAAGGAGGTGGAGGAGTGGGGGGGGGGGGGGGAGAAGGAGGAGGATGGGGAATCAGGTCAAGTGGCTATAGAGTCCATAACTTCTGGTGTTTATCCCCAGTTTTTGTGGCATGAAGAGACCAGGAGTATCTCTACTCCCACTTTGGGGGGAAGAGGCTCCTTATTCATCTTAGGTAATCTCATTGAATTTTGAGGGATTTCCCAAGCATAGGAATATATTTTCCAAGAATAAAGCACAAAAAAGGAGCCAGTACTCCAATTGGGACCTCTTGATCTTGTGTCCAGCAGACTAATCACTTGGTAAACATACCTCCCATCATGCTGTCACGTGATGCGAATTATCTTAATTTAATTATGGTTACACTCACGTTTGGGTCTAGTCCCAGCTGTCCAGACACATACATTGTTTTGTCTGCAATTACAGCTTGGCTGTTCAAAATAGGAAGGAGCCAATATGAGTCTCTTTTAGAACACTATTTAGATTACCAGCTTACCACTTTCACAGCAGTTCTCTTGATTGGCAAGAGAACTGATGTGCAAGTTGGAAGTCATGAGTTCAAGGCCTAATGAGACTACTCAAGGTGAGGCCTCAAAAAAATGTTGTAGGTCGTTCTGGTTGTGATCGAGACTTCGTTGCAGCTCACATGATTACACATCTCACGATTGACACCCAGGAAGGGAGGGGGAAACTCCTCCACATAGGCTATGTAGGCATGCACAGCTCCAAGGAGTGTTGTTGAAGACCCCTTTTGGTCCGAAACAGGGTATCAATTTGATGCGTTTAGGTCGATCTTTCACGTCCCTCTAATTCTATTTCTCTCGATGCTACGGGCATACTCGTAACTTCTTCTTCGAAATATTTACCTGTACACACCACGAATCGGCTGAACTCGCTTCGAAGTATGGACAATCTTTCTTATAGTAGCCATGTGTAAATCTTAGGAGAAGTAACTTAAACCGAGTTGCTTCATGGACCATCGAGGGGGGAGAGGGGCAACGTTTTTGTCTCTCCTTCCTGAGAGCGACTCTCTCCGATCGCAAAGGTTTTCCAAAAAATAAACTTACAAGTTCCGTCTAAAATGAAAACTTAACGAGTACTTGAAACAATGCACGTGAGCGAGACTTTCAATTACTTATTTTTGTCTGCACATTTAATCAGTGTCGTCTGTCTTTGTACCCCGACGCACACTCCCTCGTATTTAACTTTGTTGATCTTACTTGTAAGGTCCAATGGCTCCAGGAGCTTTGGAAGTGCTTACTATTTTTCTGATTGTGGCAGCCATTCCTCTTAACATCACTGTATAATTTATGTATATGTTGCGACACGCGATGCCACAAACCGATCGCAAAGATGGCGGGAATAATCCGAGTAACTTTCCCCAGGGGGACGGAGAGTCGGAGTTGACAAACGAAGCGACGTATCCCCATAGAGAGGGAGAGAGTTTGAGTAAACGTCAGACTTCACTGGACAGCGGGTGTTTTTAAAGACTAAGTTTCGATAGTGCTTGATGATCAACGAGGATTCAGAACGTTGCTGTTTTCCAAATCGGATGGTGAATGTCGGTCGATGATATAGCTCACAGCAAGGTCTGGGATTCTTCACTCTGCATATACCCAACCAAGATTGCAGAAGCATGGTCTGTAACATAACTAACTGGTATAATTTGACGTCTCTTCACGTACTAAACGGAAACTGCAATGGTAAGCAAATAAACGAAAGGCAACGAAACAGTGTCGGCCTTCCCTTATAAGCTAAGGCTCTAGCTGAATAGTGAGTACCTTTGATATCGCTGATGAGCATGAGTTCAGTCAAAAGATAGCCCTCGATGAGGTGCTAATTGAGTTTCAAATTTCTATTAATTTTTCACTCAGTGTACAGACCTTTCCAAGTGTACACAGAGTGGAAAACTTACAAATTGGTCGCTCCTGTGAACTGGAAAAGATGTCCTCTTTGTTTAGAGAAAACTAATGGAGGTTACTGACTGATTGCAATCGATTTTGTATCCTGGGTTTTGTTTCCCAATTTCATTAGCATCTCAGTTTCAATTTCCAATCTTTTTTTTTTTTACTTTTACTTACGATCAAAGATTCCAATAATAGTATTTAAAAAATTACAGGAAATGGAATGATGAGTTCCAATGAGCAATACAGCAATGTCTTATTGATTAGTTGCCCTTGTCTCATTACATATTAAAGAACTGTAACAAAGCCTAAGAGATTTTGTGATGGACAATTAAATGGGGAATGAGAGTTGCAGAAGGAGGGCAAAGGAGATTCAAATCTCCTGCTTGAACTAAGGTTTATTAGCTATCCTATTGCTTCCTCCTGATTTGACTACAGACTTCTGACCCCTTTTGTTATGAGTACTGCAGATGAATGATTAAAAATGGATATTTATCTTTTAGCATTTGCACCTACTTTCTACCCCATCAGCTCCTACCTCTTCTGCCTCTTCTTCCCTCTTGGGTGTCTGGAAAGCTAAGACCTAAGACCTAAGACCCAAGACCCAAGACCCAGAAAACTAAGACCTTGGTTTCTTTTGGGGGAAATCATCACATTTCAGCTTCCTTACCTGGATTAAAGTTTTCTGCATTACTTCAAGTTGTAAAGTGAATTCCACATCTTAATATATGTGTCTCCTTGCTTTTACTTTCTGAGCTGACATTCTGTTTTCATGGAAACTGAAACTAGTAAACGGCATAACCCTTTTCATTTCTCTTAGGGCTCTGAGGCTAGTTGTACTACTAACATTTTTTTTGTAAGTGACTAATTCTTGTTCATCCTTGAGTGTTTTATGAAGAAATTACTCAAGCCATTTTTGTCCCCATAGCCTTTATTGCTACTCTTAGCTGGTGAAACCTTGGCATGAGAAACAAAGGGATCTGGGGTCATGGGATTTTTGAATTGATTGGAATTTTTTAATTGGCTGTTTACGACAAAGAATTCTTGAATATTGAAAGACTGGAATCTAGAAATCCTTCACTTGATAAGATTTTAAGTCAAACTCGCATTCTCTAGCTCTGAATGAACCTTTTGTTTGCAAGGAGTGACAAAAAGGAATTTCTCATTACCAGATCAATACCCTTTCAAGTAAAGAGGTGATGGAAAAAGATAAAACATTAACTGGGGAATATTGTTTGATTTTAACACCAAATTCCCAAAGCTTTTAGTATAATAAATATATAGCAGAGGTTGAAGAGAGTTGACATGTAGATCTTGGGAGTTAGAGGATTTATCTTCAAGTTAATAACCCTTTCACTCCCAAGATCTAATCGGTAATTCTCCTTACTGTCTGCCATACAATTCAGATGATGTTAGTTCAGAGAATTTGGCATTGGATCAACCAACAATCCCATAATTAATATTCTTCTCTATTCTCATCACCTGCCTGCTTGATATTGTATTGATATTGTAAGGAGAAATTCTGTCTTGGTCACTTGTGGGAGTGAAAGGGTTAAATCTTCTTATTTTATTTCTTTAGGGACAAATTATTCAGGAACATATTATTCAGGAGCACCATATCATCCAGTGACGTTCTCCATTTACATTGTGACTGCAGTCCTCTGTGTCTTGTTTAGTGCTGTTGCTTTTCTAAAGTACAACAGGTCAGTGGATGGTTGAAGTACTTGAAGGTTTAAAACATCTGGGTCCAGTTTAAGGATGGTTAGCACAAACCCAGGGTTAAATTTTAATCCAGGTATCTTTTTTTCTCTATGAGCCTTTTTAGGATAATTTTTCCTATTCTTTTTAGATTATCCAATCATCAAATTACAGACAGAAATAATTAAATTGAATTTTTTTAAGCTTTCAGATCGGAAACCAATTTTCATACTAACCCAGGGTTATCTTAACCCAGCTTTGAACAACCCAGCCCTGAAGAATTACTTGAAACTATACTAACCCATTGTAACATGAATGTAAATTTATTGTGTGGAATGAATTGGCTGGCAATCACAGATGCATTGGATATTTTGGTCCACTGTATTGTTATTTTGAAGTATGTTTTAACAAAAATAAAATGACATACCTTCAGAAGTGTTTTGTAATGAAGGAAGTATTTTGTTCAAGTGAACCATTTTGTATTGTTACATTCCAGTGTTACTGTCCTGAATGTTACTGTTCGAAGTAATGTCATCTCTAACAATGCTTGGATTGCATATTTCATTGTCATGTTCATAAGGTGGGTAGAGAAGCTGCTGTTTGTAGCCTAATAAGTTAGTTACATCAATTTTGGTACTAGTACAGTTTAGTTTCTAGGGCATTTGCAACGCAGATTGATCACTGGAAATTGTATCTTTGGCTTTAAGGATTTTTTCATTTTGCCATAACCTATAGTGTAAAACAAATGAGAAAACTTTTCTTATATGTTAATAAGCAATTACTGATCAGAATGAGGTTGAGCATGATATAATACAAAAACCAAATTCATCAGTTGTTTTATTCTACATTTTTTAAACACTGCAAAAGGAAAAAAACACCTCTCTCTGAGTTTGCAAAAGTTTGAGAACACTACACGAACAAGGGGCTTGGAAATTAACCAGAATTTGAACATGGCATCGTGGTGATAAGTGAAAATCACTGTAGGTATTGCATTTATCATGTCAACTTTACATGCTATTATGTAAAGATTGAATGCTATCAGTCAATCATATTTTTCATGGTAAGTCTAATTAACAATTATTCACCTCAGGCTCAGTGAATATTTCGGAATAGTCCCTGAGACAAAGTCAGGGGGATTATTCAACAATCTTCAGTGAGCCTGAGGCAAGTAATTGTTTTAGTATAATTGCCCACAATAGTGTTTTTTTCTTTTGCAGATTGTTTAAAAAATGTAGAATAAAACAACTTATGAATGGGTTTTTGTATTATATCATGCTCAACCTCATTCTGATCAGTAATTACTTAATAACATATAAGAAAAGTTTGTTTTGATGTTAAAACCATTCTGTTTTAATTGTTATGACCACTTTATCGAGATAAAGAGCTAGTTTCCACTGAAATTTGATAGGTTCACTTGATCAATCAGCAAAAACTTTATAAGTTTGTCAGTATGATTTTCTGGTGATTATTGAGATGTACATGCTCTGATTGGTTGAGGATTGTGTCATATCTCCCTATAATTACCTTGCGAAGGTGATTGCAGCAGGGGCATTAATTTTCAAAATGGCTGATGTTGGTAGTGTCAAATGTTAGCAAGGACATGATAAAGGCCATTGAAGAAAATTTAATTCCAGCTGGTACAAAAGATGCCATTTAGTTTGGCATAACACTTTTCAAAAGAGAGATATGAAGTCTTTGCAGACTGAATTAAATAAACCTGTTAAATTCTAGTGGAAACTGGTTGCATATTTCAATACCATTTAACAAAACAATTGTACTAGGATGGTTTCAACACCAAAACAAACTTACAACAGAATTTGGAATCAGCAGAACAGCTTTGTCTTTGGGATTACTCAACAACATACACTTTGCCTTCAGCAAATAATTGTTCAATAATATTAACTGAGGGAACCATTGTTCTGTCTAGATCAGTTGTTGGAGCAGGTATCTACTCGAGTGCAACTCAACACTCTCGAGTGGGACTGCAAGTCTACTTCATTGCAGGTATCTGCAGTATTAATAATCAATAATATTACTACAGTTGCATAAATCTTAACTTATTGCTTTTGATCCCAAGAAGGTAAACTGGGCATAGTTAAAAACAGTGCAAGGCTCAATGGTCTGATCATTCAAACATTTTTTAGCTGTTGTCTAACAAAATAGCATCCTAGACAATCCTTGTTTTAGCTGAACTTTTTATCTGAACATTTATATTTCTGAACAGCATCAAGAGGTTAAAAGCTAAGAGTAGGAGGACATTCATTTAATCAAATCAACCCTCTTATTGAGAAAGCTGGAGGCCCACTGATGATATAAAACTGTGGGTTAGGGTAGCCTGCAGAGCAGGTGGAATTTTGGCAAGAGATTACTCAGTATTTTCTTAGGGGAAAATTATGGTGGCAATCTTTTAATTTAATGGCAGTAGAATACTGAGGAGAGAAATTTGTTTCTAGGGGGCAGTTGATGGTCAAAAATAAGGGGTAGGGTGGGGGTGGGGGAGTGAAGATTTTTGCCTTTGGCTGCCTGCCTCCCCCACAGCTTCTATCTCCAAATCAAACATGGCTCGTTGAATAAATGATCACAAGCTTCTTAACATTAACTCACCCTTGTAAGACTGTCACCTGCACTGTAGGCTTGAGATAGGGTAGACCTTGTATAAATAACCAGCCAAATATGTTTATCACAATTACAATGACTATGAACCAATGCAAATGTATTTGTGTTTTTAGATGGAGTGTTAAAGTCATTTGAGGTAAGATCAAAAAAAGAAGAGGTAGCTCTTTGCAGATAAGTCATATCTGTTACATAAAGTTATTGCCAAGAGGTATTCAAATTTGTGATGTATGATCATTCAGCTTTTAAACTTGAAGTTTACGTTAATGTTATGCTAAATGTATTCATCTGCAAGTTTTACGAATTGTTTTGAAACTTTGTCCACCAGTAAGTGCATATTAGATAGTATTATTATCATCCTTGTAACTCCTAATATATCATTAGTAATTCTCCTTACTGTCTGTTGTACAAGATGTATGTGAATTTGGTATTTGATCCCCTAATTTATATTTTTCTTTATTCTCATCACTTGTCTGCTTGATATTGTGAGGAGAAATTTTGTCTTGGTTACTCATGGGAGTTGAAGGGTTAACATTTAGTAATGTGGTGTTAAGTCTTTTGTCAATTCATAATTATGATTTTTAGTAAATATTTATTTTACGAAAAATGTAACTGTGAAAAATTTAAAAACTGTGGTTAAGGGTGATCCTCAAAATAATTATATGTTAGTTTAACCCTTTAACTCCCACAAGTGATTAACATGTAACTTCTCCCCAAAATATCCATACATTATGCAGCAAATAGGTAATGAGAATACTCAAACTCATCAGGTAGAAATTGTTATCTTGATAAAACACCAAATTCTTGTGACTAGTTTACAAGGTAATGTGCAGCAGCTAGAGGGGAGAATCGACAATCAGATCATGGGAGTTTAAGGGTTGAATGACTTCTGTTAACAATGTGAGCAGATGGTATCATGAGGACTTTTGCAGACAAGGTCTGAATATCAATTCTTCATGCTGTCTGCTATACATTACAACATTGAGAATTTGGTAGTAAATCAAGTGATATCCTGTTGTTAATATTTTCCCCTTCTTTGCATCACCTTTTTTTTTGAAAATGTACTAAGGATGTAAGGAGATATTCCTTGTTGCATGGTCATTCCCAGAAATAAAAGTTCGATAGCTTTTCCATTTTGAAAGTATCATTTAAGTCAAGCCTTAAGTTGGTATTCAGTTGAAAGATTTAATGGATTTTTTTTAAATTTAAATTTATGACTGGTTATTTAATTTCTGAGTTGAACTAGGTTATTTTGATTTTTTTCTAGGTTTTTTGTTTGTTATGTGCACTGAATCATCAATGGCGGTTTAGATCATCAGGTAGCTATTGATTATTGATATGTAATGACACTTTCTTCATTTCTCGCACACCAAATGCCATTTGTCTGCCAGGCAAAGAAAGCGTCAGCACTTTATTGACAATTCAAGCCAACACTTACAAACAGATCATAATTTATTGTAAATTTGCAAGCTATTACTGGAAAAATAAACCTTTGGCAAGCTTGTCATAGCTTGATATCAGAGGAACAACATGCCAATTGGTGACAAAAGAGAGAAGGGGGATGGGTGGGTGGGTGGGCAAGTACATTTAAGCTGTTGTTTTGTTTCATATGGCAAGAAATAAACAAATGAGTCACATGGTCGGGTGGCATCTAATATCCTAACTTGAACCCAGCCCTTAACTTAGTATGAGAGAACCTTCCTCTTTCCTCAGCTAGCATGAACACTTTTTCCATTTGATTCCTGTAACAATCCTGTTACTGGTGTACCAAGAGTAAGTGTTATTGATACAGTCAATCTGGCTTGATTTGTTTCTTCCCAAACCAGGATTTCTTATGCAGGAAATAAGGAGTTTGAATTCGGGAGGGCACAGTACAACTAGCTCTGAAACTGGATCACGGACTGGAATTACAACAATGGTATTTTTGAAATTTAATTTCCATATGCAGATTTAAGAAGTTTTATGTTTGCTGCGATTGATAGACTCACTATACACTCAATTAATTGAGAAATCTCTCTGCTGTGTGCTGCACCATTTAGGCATGGTTTCTTTTAAAAAGGTGGAATGTCTATGCATATTTTCTCATAGCAATATAATCTGATTGGTTGAATAAATCTCTTCTTATTGGTAGAATTAATTTTTCTGCGGTTGATGTAAAAATGTAGTTTTATATCCCTTAAATGTCAAAACCATGAAGTGTGGTGGGCTTCCATTTACCAGGCCAAATGCATACCCTTACTCAAATATTCCAAGAACATTGTCTGCTTCTTAAACACAGGGCAGTGCTGCTCAAATGAAAAAGTCCTACCAAACATAAATTTGCCCCCCCCCCCCCCCCACTCCTCCACCCATGACTTAGTATATCATGTTGGTGCTTTATCAGGCAGACCATTTTTGGAAGGCTTTGAAAAATTGCATTTTGTTTTAACAACCATACCAATGAATATTTGATTAAAATCTTTTGATTTGTTTTTATCACCAACCCGCAGTTTTCAAGTAAGAAAGTGATCATTTTGTTCACAGTACAAGTACTATTGGTAATACTGTTTCTGACATTACTGGAAGCTTGTATGTAAGTATTCTTTGAAGTACTTGCTTAAATTTGTGAGTCAATTTACATATTCTGCCATTGCTGCCAATGATTGTCCTTTCCCGAAATGACATATTTAAAACCAAATCTCCATTTTGGCTTGGTCAAGTCTCCACTGACAGAGGTAGTTCCATTTTAATTTCCATACAATCAACTGAATTATTATAAATAAGTGTTTATCTGGTGTGATATTATTTGATATAGTATCAATTTATTAATGTACCTACACTCTAATAAGTGTCCTACCCCAAATAAGCGCCCAGCCCCTAAGACATAATATCAAGCCCCTCTCAAATAAGCACCCCCCTTCCTTCCTCACTTTCTTAGATATTATGGATACAAGGAATACCTGTTTCTATTGCCACTTTTTTTATATTTTAAGGCTTCAACTATACAGTACAGGAAATTAATGAGCACCTCCCTCGATTGAGTGCCCCTCCTTTTTGCAGAAATACCATATCCAGGAAATACTGTATCTGTATTTACAATCATATTCAGTAGTGAATATTTCTTATTTTTATTTTAATAGGTGCGGCTATTTGAGGCAACTTTTTTGGACGTACATGGCCTTATTTTGGACACAGGCTCTTTTGACAATTATTTGGGTCATTTTGATTTTTTGGTATGATGATGAAGAGGGCCCAACACTCATGACAAAGGTGAGTTTGAATTAATTAAGAGTAACTTCAGTATTTACTGATATACTGTAAGTAAATAAATTTAACATATAATTTTCACCAGAAGAATTAAACTTCCTAGGAAATTAAAAATTAATATAATATTCTCACCTCTTGGTACAGCCACACTGTTAAGCTTCCAATAGACAGTTACTAAAAGTAAAGATAAGAAGTCCATTGCTATTTAAATGTGCAGTTTCAAATGAAAAAAATCATTTCTTAACTAAGTAAGGTCCTGACGGTGTTCTTGAAGAACAAAATTTCTGTAGAAATTATATTAGAAGTAGACTTGTAGGTTGTGATGGGGGGGGGGGGGGGAGAAGGGCTCTCTAAGAAGAAATGTTTTTAAATCTTTTTTAACAGCACTAATAGCCAATAGATTTCAATCATCATAGCTTGCATAGGCATTATTATTGATATTCAAATGTAATCATTTCCATGTTGGGTTCAACAAAATATCATTACAAGCTAAGAAGTACAGAAATTACCTGAAATTGTAACAATATACTGAAACATTCTGAACAGAGGAAACTGAATTCATTTATAATGTCCCAATTGTTTGTTATCATTACTCTTCTTATCTTCTAGATTTTTCTTGCTGGTGGGGTATTCATCACTCTACCTGCAGATATTCCATCCATTGTTTGGTCGTCTTGTATTGATGATATTCATGGAATTTGTGAGTACATAACAAAGAGGTCTCCTCAAAGAAGTATTAACTGTTACAGGCCTTTCATGATCATTGAATACTTATTAGGGATGGGTAGGTACTCAAGACTCAAAGTGCTGGTGGGGGTGGGGGAGCTTTGTAGAGGGAGTGAAATCAGAGAGGAGGATTTTCAGAGATGATTGCCAGATCAGAAGGGGGTGGAGGGGTGGTGTTTGTAAGAGAAGGGGATTGTTTGAGAGGGAGATTTTGAGACAGGGATTGTAAGTTAGGAATTAAAAGTATTAGAGAGGGGGATTTTTAGAGTGAATGACTGTCAGAGAGGTTATTGACAGAGGGAAAATTATCAGAGGGCAGATCATCAGGAAGGGAGACCATTGTCAGTAGGAGGTTATGTTTGATAGGAGGACAGTTAGAAAAGGGAATTATCAGAGAGAGGGATTTTCAGTCAGAGGTATCTTTAGAAAGGGTATCCTTAGAGAGGGAAATTATAATATAATTTAGCATGGGGATTGTTAGTGAGGGGTAGTGATGCATGTTATAGTAGATCAGAGAGGCTTATTCAAAGTGGACCAAATAGCTGAGCTATCAGCATTTTGTGATATGATGAGGTGGGAAGGGAGATTAGGGGCTTTCTTACATCTATTTTGAAATCACTGGTGATCCTTGTATTCTGATTTGCTCTCATTGGTGTGATTTATTCATGAATTGCACCATTTTCTGGTCTACATTGCATCTTTTTTCCAACCAGTGAGGAAGCTTTACCAAAACACAACATCCAATTGCTTGTTTAAAGACACCAATCAAATTGCAGGAAAGTCAATTTCTCTACAAACCAGCTCAGTAATGGATCATCGAAACATTTGTACTACCTAAAAAATCCTGTAACTGAGTGACTGAATTTTGCACCTTCAACATAAATGTGATAAAGGAGTATCACACAGTAACATATGATTTCAGACCCAATTGCACTCCACTCAGTTCAATAACAATGACAAAAGGGCTAGGAAGGCAGGGAAGGGAGGGATAAAAGAGAGGTTACAGTTAAAGTGACTACTGGCTTTAACCCTTTAACTCCCATGAGTGACCAAGACAGAATTTCTCCTTACAATATCAATACAATATCAACTAGATAAGTGATGAGAATAAAGAATATTAATTTGAGGATAATTACTTGATCCGATACTTAATTCTCTGAACTAACATTACAAGAATGGTATGGTTGACAGTAAGGAGAATTACAAATTTGATCTGGGAGTTAAAAGGTTAAGGTGAATGATATCTAATATTTCTTTTCAGGTGAACCATGGAAGTATTTTACTTCATATGATTTGGCATTGTTCCTCCTGATTCCTGCTCTTATAATTTTCTTTCTTGTTCTGCGCAAAGAGTATCTCAGACTGGATCAGGTAAGAATAACTATATCAGGATTGTGTTTATTTTTTTCCTTGTGTATTGAAGTTGTTTGCAGAGGTCTCGAGGGCTGGGGGCCAAGCTTAGGCTCAGATACATTTGACTTGGAGCACAAGCATATATCTTTCCTTGGTGCTTGCTACAGATCTTTTGTCTATAGTGTTTAGTTCTTTCAGGAGTAGTGGGTTCCTGGTTCTTGATGTTAAAAAAGTGCCCAATTTTGGCAGTTACACTAATTGGTTGATGTCAAGACATGCAGGAGTTGTATATTTATTTGGGTGCCTGTCTGCATCTCAAATGCATCTGTTTCATATATCCACAGTTGTTTTTTCGTACTTTTTTTGCATACCTGCTTCTCCACCACCCTCCCCCCCTCTTCTCTATGATAATAATACTTCAAGGTAGGGATCTGCGTCAGAAAATTTTGAGGATGGAAAAAAAGACATTAATTTTATTTTGTTATCACTATCATTTTAACTAACAAATAACTGATGGTTATCAATGTTTAATTATTAATTATTATGATAGAGGAATAATTTGGGTAATGATGTTGTTGAAATATGATTTAAAGATATTTATAGCAGAAGTTATTAAATCATTTTTTTTTCTTTGTTAACAGGAAGCTAAGTACAGTATGTTAGGTGCTGAAGTTGATTCTTTGTTTTCTGAATACTCACACAATTCACAGCAAAGTTAAAGGTGTTTGGATACGTCTTGAAGACACCTGCCTCTTTCAGTTAAGCGTTTGATAAGAAAAAACTGTTTAGTTATTCTTAACAAAAGTATTAAAAGTTGTAATGTATAAATCATCATTAGTTAGTAATGAATAAAACTTACTAGTAATGGAAACCTCATGACAGAAGTTGAGACGGTCAGAAGGTACATTTCTAGATGCAGCAATGAAGTGGAGTGTTACTCATTAGTTTCTATTAATAATGTAGAAAGGATCATAATTGATGGTTCAAAAATTGTCATAAGTAAGAAATGAATACAACTTACTAGTAATGAAAGCCAATTTACAGTAGTTGAGACAGTCAGAATGTACATTATGGATGCAGCAGTGACTTGAGGTTTTATCTTTATATGTCTTAGGCACTGAAAAGTTATCTCTCAGGACCAAACTTATGTTAATGTAAGATAAAAATTAAAAAGATAGGGTGTCTTCAAAACTGGTCATGTTAATTTTCAATTGATTACTTTGATGTATACCTGCAAACAAAGGTATGACTTACTGGTACATTTGCAAGAGGTCATCACTTAAATGATAACTAGCATCTAATTTATTCTTTTGGTATCACCTCTGAATCAAACATTACATGGTCTTTATATACATGTAGAATGAACTTATAGTTTCAATGCCAGCCTATGGTAGTGTGTTTTTGCCATAACGATTTGGGGAAGATTTTCATTAAATTACCCCTTGGACCCTGTAGAGTGACTGTCACCCCAGAATCAAACATTAAGGTCACCAGAACAAGAGAATGGATCACCAATTAAAGAAGCTCTTGATTGTTAAACAAATTCTCCTTGTCGGCACCTTAGGAAATCTATACAGAACAGTATGGAGAATATGTATACTGACATTAGGGTGTTAAGGGCAAATGAAGTGCCAGCAGTTGCATGAAATCAGTGTTTGAATGATACATTTCAAATTGAAAAATTTGTGATATTAACATTTCTTTAGCTACTAAAATATTCAATTCTTTCTGTCGTGACAGAGAATGGGGCTATTTTTCAAAACCTTTCCTAAAACGTGGTAATTGTAGATATTAGCAATAGCATATACATTTAACATACCTTTTTTTTTTCATCACTGATAATGTTATTTGTACACTCAGAAAACTGTTAACACAATTTATGGAATGTCGTTGTGTTTCAAGGAAATAACCAATCAAGCATCAGATGCCCTTTTTCTTGAACATTTTTGTGATTGGTCAGTCAATCATTGACTGTCAATCAAACAAATGAAAGTGTTCATAGTTTTCTGGTGTTCTTTACTTAAGGTTTGAGGCAAAATCAAAGTTGGTAATTTATGTTAGAAAACAGCAGAGAATTTTACTCAATTATAATGTGATATCCTAGAGATACTAGACTTGAGTTGTTACTACAAAGACATGCTATAATAATTTGACAATGTTTAGTTCTCTTGTCAATAAAAATCATTTTTTAGGACTCTGTAATAGCTGTATTGATGATAAACCAAAGGATTTGTGTGTAAACTGTTATAAAAAGAGGTTTAGAGGGATGAAGGTATTGGTTCATTACAAAACAAGAGCAATTGAAATTATTATAATTCCATTAATATCTGAATTCTCTTGAATCTTCCGCTGTCATGTAAACTATGCCACAAGAGCTTCAACAAATGGATCACCTTCCTCTATGTGACATGTATCAATACTGGCATTTAAACGACAGCTATTGTCTGTAACTTGGGCCTCGTTATCAGTGTTCCTTTCAACATATTGGAATGGTTCTTGTATAGACACATTTGCAATGTTATCCTGAATGGTAGGAAGATCCATGCTAGTTCTGTGCCCTTCCCTAGCACCAAATTTAATCTGACACCATTTCATGAAGAGGAAGAATGCTCGAAATGTGTAATGGAGCAAGATGGTGAAGACTTTGCTAAGAAACACTACTAAGCCACCAACATAGGCAAAAACTGAAAACAAATGGAAACAAAGAAACCATTAAGATAACAGAAATATTCTGTCACAAGGGCAGTTGTTAAGGGTTGGCCTCAAATTTGAAAATTCACTAACTATTATTATCATGATAGAATGTTTTGGTCTCATCTGATTCAGCTACCATGTAGAAAAATTCACTCAGTCATAATTCAACTTCAATATTTGAAAAAAAAAATCAGTGTTAACCAATAGACTTTTAGCCAAGGCTTTTGAGGATGAGACTATCAAGTTTGTAAGGTTTACTCCCCCAATAAACTAGGATTATTATTTCACAATGAATTTTAAAATAGAAACCAAGCTATAATGAACAGTACTTACTATGGCTTTGGTAGACTTCTTCCAATTTTTTCAGTAGGTAATTTTTCATAATGTTCCCTGGTCTTGAACATTAGTTTGGAAATTTCAATACCTTATATTAAATTCAAGGCTCTTTATGTACCTTGGTAGGTATTTTAGAAGGGAAGAATAAGAACTTCTAAGTTGTAATACCTGTGAGAAAGACAAAGACACTGAGGTTGTAGTTGAAGATGCAGAAGGCTCCCTGAAAAATAAAAAACATTCAAAGAACTAGTTATTCTAAGGTGCCCTCTGACTAATCCTTTTCAAAATGGAATCTTCTATTGTAGTTTTACAGAGGTTACTAGAAGAGGGAATACGAATGGGTGCTTCATATCATTCAGTCACACTTCACAGTGATGTAAAGATGAGGTTATGCGTTCTTCAAGTGGTAAAGGAGTGATTTTTCTCAGAAACAACAACAGTACAGGGTCGATCTCATCACCTCCAGAAGACTAGAAGTATGCAACTAAAACATTGTGATCCACATCGGAAGTGACCACGTCATGAGACAAACAATTATATTTTTCTTTTGAACAGTATGCTGTTCATCTCACAGAGATCACCACCTTAGGAGATACGTTGCAAGAAAATGATGGAATGAGTTGAATTTTAATGTCAAATGTCCATTGTAAGGAGGTGGCTAGGCAACCTTAGAGACAGAACTCAGCTGTGAGGCAAAAGATGCTTCACAAAACAAGCTAAATAGAAAGAAGTAGTTATAGCCTTATGTCCCTAAGGGTGCTTGCCATGGAGGCAGTTTTCTCTAGAAGCACGAGCGCTACTTGTTTCTGAAGTACTGGCTTATTTAAATTAATAAAACACACAGTACAATGTCTGTCTTCATCTGAAATAAATTATGATCTTTTCTTTATTTTCGTAGATACCCTGAGGAGAGGAATTAAGACACCAGTTGTCTTGAGGTATTTGTTGTAGTCCCAATGAGGCTCAACAACAGGTTGTAAATACTTTGCAGTAGTTTACTATTAAGTTCTTTCTTTACATCTTACCTGATCTTTTAGAACCTCTTGACAATGAAACATCTTGGGTTGTTCACTAACACAGCTTTTTAATCCATCTGGATCACAGCTATTACATGGAAAGCATTGTACCTAAATGTCAAAAAATATTGTGACTTAAAAGGTGAAGTATTGATGAAAGGGGGAAAATCAAGGCATCAGGGAATGCCATTTTGACAGAAGTGTGCCTTGCAAAGATGTTGAGTAGTAGGTTAAGTGAGATGTTAAGTTTTCATTGGATTCAAGTGGTCCTTCATGGCAGAGCATAAAGTAGCTAGGAGTACAGCTTATTCCCCTGGCTGGGATGCCAGACCATCACAAAGTAAGCATTTCCCAATTACGTCAGCTTTAGAAACTCTTTACAGTGGCCAATCTAAATTGTCAACTTGGTCGATGAAACCAATTTATCTTGTTGTAACACCACCATTTCCCAATTACGTCAGCTTTAGAAACTCTTTACAGTGGCCAATCTAAATTGTCGACTTGGTCGATGAAACCAATTTATCTTCTTGTAACACCACCATTTCCCAATTACATCAGCTTTAGAAACTCTTTACAGTGGCCAATCTAAATTGTCGACTTGGTTGATGAAACCAATTTATCTTGTTGTAACACCCCCCCCCCCCCCACCAACAACACAGTATCAGAGTTTCTTTACAAGCTTACCCTCTTTCTGCTAAGATTTGTGTTCTACTTACCATGGTGGTGCTCTGACATAATAGCAAAACTTCTTTGTAGTTTTTGAAGCAAGACCAAGATACATAGAGTTTGGAGAACCACATTATCAAACAGAAGTAGACAATCACAAACATTGCTGCAAAGTTGCAGAACACATGGATCTTCCCAAATGGTCGGATAGGAAGGGTGGACTGTAAAAAAAAAATTGGTTGATAAAATCAATCAAATGATTTAGGTAAATGTGAAGATGTAGCTGTGGTATAGTCCCACTTTGCTATCAATAATTGTTGGGCAATAAAGAAAACCCAACAACCTCAACTTTATATTTTTATTGAAATTTAAGGTCATTTAGCAATGTTATTATAATTAATTTATTGTAATTGTACTGGAGAATGTGAGAAAACAAAAACAGAAGGGCAGGACAGCATAAGAAAAATTTCTGTGGTCATTAGCTATAATTCTTTCCTTCCCTGTTCTCCACCACCCCTAACACCACTCCTAATGCCACCCCTAACACCACCCCTAACACCACTCCTAAAGCCACCCCTAACATCACTCCTAAAGCCACCCCTAACACCACCCCTAACACCACTCCTAAAGCCACCCCTAACACCACCCATAATACCATGCCTAACACCACCCTCAACACCATCCGTAACACCACCCTCAACACCATCCGTAACACCACCCTCAACACCATCCGTAACACCACCCTCAACACCATCCGTAACACCACCCTCAACACCACCCCTAACACCACCCTCAACACCATCCGTAACACCACCCTCAACACCATCCGTAACACCACCCTAAACACCATCCCTAACACCACCTCCAACACACCACCCCAAATAACACCCCAACACCACCTGTAACTCTACTCCTAGTACCACCCCTAACACCTTCCCAAACACCACACCTAACACCACCCCTAACACCACCCCCACCCCCACCCCTAACACCACCCCCACCACCACCCCTAACACCACTCCCACCACCACCCCTAACACCACCCCCACCACCACCCCTAACACCACCCCCACCACCACCCCTAACACCACCCCCACCACCACCCCTAACACCACCCTCAACACCATCCCTAACACCACCCTCAACACCATCCCTAACACCACCCTCAACACCATCCCTAACACCACCTCCAACACACCACCCCAAGGCCCAAATAACACCCCAACACCACCTGTAACTCTACTCCTAGTACCACCCCTAACACCTTCCCAAACACCACACCTAACACCACCCCTAACACCACCCCCACCACCACCCCTAACACCACCCCCACCACCACCCCTAACACCACCCCCACCACCACCCCTAACACCACCCCCACCACCACCCCTAACACCACCCCCACCACCACCCCTAACACCACCCCCACCACCACCCCTAACACCACCCCCACCACCACCCCTAACACCACCCCCACCACCACCCCTAACACCACCCCCACCACCACCCCTAACACCACCCCCACCACCACCCCTAACACCACCCCCACCACCACCCCTAACACCACCCCCACCACCACCCCTAACACCACCCCCACCACCACCCCTAACAACACCCCAACACCACCCCTAACAACACCCCAACACCACCCCTAACAGTACCTCTACTCCCTACTCCTTTTGTTCCCTCGATGACCTTGGCTTACTCTCAATTGACAATTATGCCTCTTTGAGAGATGTTTGCTGTGCAAGTAGGAAAATACTCAGTAACCTCATTTTATAATCAGCTCATAAACTTTGACTAAATCCAAATGATCAAATACCTTAAATTTGAATGGCATCTTCTTTCTTGAGTAGAACAACACAACATATGTTGTTGTGAGAGCCAGTGAAAGTGTGAATACTTGGGTTTCAAGACCCCTCATTCTTGGTCTGTAATATCTAGAGGAAACAATTGAAAACAGATTCATGTAGTTTTATAGCAACTCATTGCAAATTAGAAAACCTGGGCTTAAAATTCTAGGTTGTGTGCTTTCTGACGCAAATTGGCATAAAGGCTTAACAACTTATGCCTGAGTCCAAGTTTTCCACAGGTAGGCCCTAAGAATGAAACCCTGTAAGGAAGAGATACCCATTTGACACATGCTGTTAAAATGCTCTTCACACACCTTTTAAATGACAAATTTCACAATATTCATCAACCCTTTTACCCACAAGATTTCAATAATTGCTCTCTTTACTGTCTGCCAAACAATACTTACTAGTTTGGCAGTTAGAGTGTAACGATAAATCAAACCTAACTGATATTTTTCTTCCCATCACATGTCTGCTTACCATTGTATCGTTATTTTAACCCTTTGACTCCCATGAGTAACCAAGACAGAATTTCTCCTTACAATATCAACAAAATATCAAGTGGACAAGTGATGAGAATAAAGAAAATATCAGTTAGGGGATAATGAGTTGATCCAATACCAAATTCTCCAAACTGACATCACAAGAACTGTGTGGCAGACAATTGGGAGAATTACTAATGAGATCCTGGGAGTTAATGGGATAAGGAAGAACCACTACCTAGTCACTTTTGGAGCTGAAACCATTATTGAATCATTTCTACTGATGATTACCTACCTCCAGTCAAACAGATCCGAAGCCCAGAAATTAACAAAGAAGAAACAAAGCAGTACAAGGGTGATACAAGCTGTTAAAATCCAGGACAAGCCTTTAAACTTTAACCACCAGCACACAACAAAATAGGACTGTAACCAAACACATAAAAAAATGAGGAACAAATAAAGACAATCACAATTTAACTTTTAAATAAAAAGAATAAAGATATTACAATTAATACTAACTAATAGATTGAAACATAGAGAGCTGGCTTGTTTACACAGCAAATATGTAATTTCACTCCCAGTCAACCTTGACACCCTTTTTAATTTTGATTAATCCTGTGATCTTTTAACTTACCAATAGCATAAAAAGGATTGGTAGATCCATGAGGCGAAGAGATTGCTAGAACAAACAAAAACATATATAAGACCTGATTTTAGTGTTAGGGTGCCCATGCGCTTTGCTTCAATCAATTATTTATTTGATTCTCACCATAAATGTACTTGATGATGTGTTGATAGTTTAAGGTGGGGGGGTGGTCAATAAGGTTACTAATTGTACGGTTATGCAGGATGCAAATGTCACAGAATTTCCATACTTAACAGTGTTTGCATCAGGCAATCTATGCAGTTTGCACTTACCTCTCTATTGATATTCCTTGGATCAGTCTAAAAATTCATAAGAAACCCGTCATTCATATTCAACAAACAATAAAAGGAATTAAGTTAATCTTTTGTTTCAAATTCAGTTACAGTCCAATGTTTTCATGCTCGACAAAACTTACATAATTAAAAAATTATAAAATAAAGTCTAAAATTAAAATTCTTAACTCACATGAAATTGTTAAAAAGTATGTTGAGCTTGCATCAATCATGTTCAGGTCGGATCAAAGTCAAAAGAATGATCGTGATCAATTCAAAATATGCTTCGAGCACAATCTCTAAATGTCCAGTTTGTAAGTGAATAGATTGTGCTTTGCAGATCCAAATCAAACTTAAATTCATTCAAGAGAAATCAAGAGACTCTCAGAACCTTTTTACCTCAAACAGTCCTTTTGGCAAATCATTCAACGTAGCTGCATCGCCATAAGCATCGAAGTACGGTGGATTACGGATGAACTCAACAACTCCAGCCCACAAAAATCCCATTGCTATTAAAAAATGGACAACTTGAAGCGCATCAAAGAAATAATCCCTGAAAGTTCTCCTTCTTCTAAAGCCTGTTGCCAAAATCGGAGGCATCTTAGAGACTGAACTTAACTTTTATAATTATTTCTCGAAGTTGATTGTGTCTTACCGAACTAGGAAAACATCACGCAGAGAGTATGTTATGACCACGGTGAACGGTGCGGGAAATCTGGGGACGAATGTTAAAGTAACGCTGTACGTGCGTGACGACATACCTGGAACAAATGATCAAGCGTCCAAAACACCTGGAACAAAACGTTAGCAATTTTAGGCAATTTCTTGCTATTTTTCGTTCTTCTAGGAAAGCTTTTTCGGCAATTTAGGTTTTTTCGATGATGAGTTCTTCCTCTTTGTAAGAAAAAAGAAACTTTGCGGGCTGGCTTCACTACATGTGCATGTGTCAGCTGTGACGCTGTGAGCGGAACGAGTCTTCCTGTTGACAATAATAACTCTTTTTTCTTACACAAAATGTGTCGAAGCCGACTTCAGTTGACGCTTGCAATTCTAAAACCAGACCTTATGATGCACCCAGTAAGAACTAAGGTAGGTTCACCGCCTCGAGGGTTTGATGTCGTTATCTTGTTTGGTTGTACTCGGGGTGTTCCCGAGAAGAAATAATGCGGGCTCCACTGGAAAAATAGATCGAGGATAACCACCCACAGCGGATGGAGAATAACTAGACAGCGAAAAAACCGCTGAATTCAGCTAAAAGGATGAACGTCAGATAGTAATCGGGTTGACAAGATCGTTCAAGGTTGTAAAATAGGGAACTGACTGGACTGGACTTTGAATTTGTTCAGGAATAAGGAAGAATAATGTCCACAACACCAAAGAGGTGCTAGACTGGGTGATCGTTTGTTTACTTATTCCTATGTAATTCCGAGTGAATCTTTAATCCTCTAACCACGGAATATTCAGGGTGGATTTGGATTTAAGAAGTTTTGATGCAAAGTTTATTTAATTTGAATTAAATAGCGTTTGGAAACTTTGGTTGAGTACTCATAACTCATAGTTAAAGAAGATACTAATGATCTACATTTCTGTATTCTGACTTGTTGCCATAAGTTTTGGATATGTTGTGAAGGCCATTTTTGGCATCATAAAATAATTTCAAAATTTGATGACTGTTCCTAAAAGCCCTAGAGTTAAGCTGAGGATTTATTGAATGTTAGCATTTTTTGTTTTTACCACTCATTACAGGAGGTAAAGAACATCATAAAGAACAATGGATTTCTTGTAATCCAATCAAAAGTTACCTATCTCAGTCTTCGAGATGCAGAGAAGTTTTATGAGGAGCATAGAGGTGAGTGGTTCTAATGTTCATTAGAAGGGGCACTGGCATCCCTGTATTGAATATTCGTTAGGATTAGGTTAAAAGCACCCTAAGAGGCTGTAAAGTACATAATCCAAAGCAGTTTTGGGGTTAGAAAATTTATGGAGCCTAGTTTGGTTTAAAAACATTGGCGACAAATTTCTGATGAGATATCTAGAAGACTGACACAGAACTTTCATTTTTAGTCTCCATTGTGGTAGTCTACAAGCAGTCTGTCCTTTTCTGCAAAGTCTGTCATGGGAAAAGGAGGGACTGCTCAGAGTCTACCATTCAAGCCAGTCTCTGAGATAGTAATTTGCATCATACCTTAAAGAACTGCTGCAATGGAGACTAGCCTGATGTTTGCACTTACAAGGGTAGCACTATCAGGTAGTTCATTAGTAACTCTTAGATAAATAGACATTATGATATTATAGATATTTTAGGACCCCTTTCCAAAATTTAGTCAATTTACAGGTAAGTTTTGTGGGGGAAGTCTTGTGGAAAGGTGTTCATGAAGCAAATGGAGTAAAGTTGTTGTTTTGTTATTTCCTCAGAGCGGTTTTTCTTCAGTAGGTTAACTGGATACATGAGCAGGTAATTGATGTATTTACCAAGTAAGCTATCTATCAGTATCTAAGCAAAAGAGTCCTTCCTTGTATTGAAAAAAAATTGGAGTTTGTAAGCACCTTCCACCTCTTTTTCTTTGAAATAAATAGAAATATTGTGTACAAATCTTTTTTCAATGCAAAATAGATTTATAGGAATTCCTTATGCAAGAAAATAAAGGACACATGTCTTCTTATAAGACAATGAGATTTCCATTTTAAATCTTAGAGTTGATTAACATGGAACTTCTCATGACAATATCAATATATGATCCAGCAAAAGGGTGATGAGCATAGGGACATTAATCCTCCACAAATGTTACTCCAAAGTCTCTTCACTATTTTACAAGGAAATGTATAGAAACTAGAGGAGAGAATTGATTAAGAGATCATTGAGTCAAATATTTGATATAATAAAAGTTAATCACTGCTTCTGTAAAGCGTTCCAAACAAAGACCTCTCTCTCCCCAATACTGCAAAATAAACCAGCTAAGAGTGACATTAATTTATTCTGTGTTTAAACATCATAAATCTTAAATAAGAAGGATGATAATAATTTTTAGTAAATAACTGGAGTATCAGAGCATGGAATCCGAAAGTGTGGATGTTTGATTCCTCGTGAGGGACTTATGGATTTTTTAGTGTCCTCCCCCTGTGGTGAAACAAATTATATTTTTTTTTTACTCTTAATTAAACCTAAAAAAAGCGTCGGAGTTTTTCCCCTGAGTTTTTTGAGCTTGAGCTCTTTAAACTGAAGCTGTGTATTAAAACAAACCATTAGTCATTGTGAATAACGTTTCTCCTTCTTCTCTCAGTGGCCCAATGACAGCCATGATTCTTGCTAAAGCAAACGGTATCGCTCACTGGCGGGAATTGATGGGTCCCACCAAGACTTACAGGTATCATATGGATTACGACATGTTCGTTGCATCTTAAAAAAGTTATGGCCTTTAAGTCCTTTACTTTTACCTAACATCCTGTTTCGATCTTTCTCATCCTTAGCCATTCTTGCCCGTTCTTTGTTTGTTATCGCCCCTTTTGTGTTTCCTTTGTTAACGAATTGATATTTTGCAGTCTCCTTCAAATTGAAGATACATTTGCACGTAGCGAAAAATTACTGAAAATATCATGCCCTGTATTTTAAGTGGTGCAGTCCTGTCGCGTTTCCAGTCCATAGTTAGGGGTGCAACGACTTTTACGCAACTACACACGTTTGCATCTCCTAAAATCTAATTACCGCTTCCGTTCAATTAAGCGCCCGACCTCGAATAAGCGGCCACCCTGTAAATAAGCGCCCAGCCTCGAATATTTTGATTTAGCATGTTTTTTTTGTTGGGCTCGGCCTTTGATAAGTTCCTTACGCTTGTTTGGCGCTCTGAAAATAGTCTGACTGAACTTTTTTCTTTCCTTCAGAGCAAGAGATATCGCTCCAACAAGTATCCGAGCTTTGTACGGAATAAGCGACACGAGGAATGCTACTCACGGCTCAGGTAAATTTCCGTTTCTTTAACTGAAGACAAATGGGGAGATCTTTTGTGGAAAAAGTTATTTTCAACTCCTAAGAGCACTTCTTTTGAAGAATGATTCCAAGATAAGCTTATCCCAGACCCTGTAACTCTCTGAGGTGATTATTTGATCAGTGATTTCTTCAAACCCGTCGTCCTGTTGTTAGGCAAGTTGCTTGGGTTATACGTTGCCTAGGGAAACATCCCCCAATGGCGTGGTTAAGATGTAAAGGTAGGTGTAAAAACAACCTCGCTTCCCCATCAAATTTCTAGTTACAGTCCTCCCCGCCTCCCAGTGGAAAATATCGCTAACTTACTTTCTCCTAGTAATGGCTTGGTTTTGTATAGGATAAAAATGTTATCGCAACGTTAACGCATGGCTGTTGCAACAAGTAGGACTGGAATCCACTTACTGCAAAGCTTGCGTCGATACCAATTTTGCGTGGTCAATCATATCATGAGGTGTTACAATAGGAATATTTTTCATGCAAAGGGTGTTGCAATGACATTATGTGCCAAGTTGTGGAAGCTACTGTCTTTAATACCCTTCCCACTTCTTAGCTTCTCCTCGCCTCAGTGCACTCTTTGATTGATTGTCGTTTGACTTAAACCGAAGCCGTCACAGCTGGTAATCAGATCAAAAGAAATATCGCAATAAAATGAAACAGTTGTATCTGATTGTTGAGAGAGTGACGCGAGTTTTCTAGACCAATCACAGAGCATTGTGTCACGGGTTACAGGCTTTCGTGATTGACGTTCACGGCACTAAATATCACGTGGCTTTCTCATAGACTCCGATAAATCCGCTAAGAGAGAAATCGGCTTTTTCTTTCCCACCTTTGACTGCGAAAACTGGTATAAAACGTACGAGCCACTTTACTACGAGAACAGACAATCACTGGCTTGGGATAACGAACGTGGTATTCATTACGTTCCTCAATAAACAATCCTGATGGCAGAGGACAAGTAAGGACGCGAAATGAGATTACAGTATTGGCGGAGAAGAAAGAAAAAAAAGAAAGAAAAAAGAAAGAATGAAAGAAAGAGAGGAACTCTGGGCCGGAGATTTTCCTGAAAGTATGACACATGAGTGTGGTGCATCACAAAGGTGTCACAAGTTGGCGGAACTTCTCAAACTGGCACACAAATTAATGTCCAATTGGTTTTTACTTACCTACAGATATTTATTTCACGAGTATTTATTTGCATGTACATATTAAAACCAAAGCTTGAGTGTTGAGTAATATTGTCTGGTTAATCATTTATCACAGACCTTTTGGAACTTTGAAGAAAAGGAAGTGTACCTCCAACATGCGCGTGTCTTCAAGTTACTTAGTAACCATAATGATGTTACTAGGCCGGGTCTCTCTCTTTTAGTAATAACCACGTGACACGAAAAGGAAACTTTATGAAGCTATTATTTTCCAATCGGAATTTAAACGCAGGATGAGAAATATTTTCCTAGTGAGTAACGACTAGCAAATGATGTGCCCAACAAAATTCTAATAGGGTTTAAGGTTATGAATTCATCCAATCCTTGCTGCATTTTATCTCTATCGGCGCGCATCTTTGGCCCATTTTCCCGCAAATTTCCATGATATGATTCCAAATTCTCCCTTTTAACTATCACAAGTTTCTCTGTACATAAGTTCTGAGAGTTTGTTAGTAAATCTAGATGACAACCTTAAACTTCTTAGGTTGTCTCTTATCATAACCTGTTTATTAGAGGATGAATATTTATCTCAAGGATTATTTCTTGCCGGTTCTGAAAGTTGATATGCCTCTTTGCTTCGTAGACCGAGACAGGCCGAATGGTTTGCACATTAAACTCTGGGTTGAAAGTTACTAGGTCGAGGGGTGTGGGTGGGTGTCATTTCATTGTATCCTGTTGATGAGGAGACACTCGGGTTTCACAGTCTCTTTCTCTCTCTCTCTCTCTCCGCTTATGAGGGAAACTGGGTACCAGTTAACTATCAGAAAAACTCGACTGAATGTTGGGGTGCTAGCTGCGAAGGATCAGCACCCTATGCTCGCAGAATAAGCGTAATCACTGTAGCTTGACGTTACAAAATCAAGATCGTCTCGGTAATCTAACAGCACTGCGAGTCAATTGCTTTTTTAGTCTTTATCTTTACTCTCGTGATCATTTTTAAATGGGTGCTCTCAAATTTCATCCGTACTTGATATTCCGCAAGAACCTTAGAGCAAGCGCAAAGCGGATAACCTACTGACTCTAGTCTGTCTCAGTTATCAATACCCCCGGGACTTTTGGTTACCCCGAGGCCTCAATCCTGACCCTGTTTAAGAAAAAATCCGTCCATTTCGCGACCCTGTCAAGACAGTAACCCAAAGCATATACACCACAGGAAGTCAAGTCTAACTTAATTTTTTAAATTAGATTTTGAAAAAATAGTTGGAATCGTGCACGAAGAACGCGCATTACCAAAATCACGCAGCGATCAAGGTTACCGCTCTAGAAAACTGCCTGGTGAGGCATTGAAAAGTAATACTGCATACCCTCCTAGGACTCAAGACCCCTTAACCTTACCTTTTTCGGCGTTACACACTCGTTTAGGCTAAGTCTAGGAGAGCACCCTCTTCCCCACCCCTCCCTTACCCGGATCAAAACTGATATATTCCTTTGCTTTGCCAAGACTGTGAGAATGTCACGGAATTTTGACCCAGTGCCCTTGTAAGTTGACAACAAGGCTCGTTTTAGATAAAAAGAATTCCATACTTCTGCTATCGTTACACCACATCCGGTTCACCAGTTGTGCAGGTTTCCTGTCGTACTCATCCAAAAAGTCTTTTTTCGGCTAATCGCTCCGTCACACGCTGATACGAAGCTAAGATACACGCATGCCTTTTCTAAGTTATATTTCAATATTTTGTTCACAAACATTAAGGTTAGAATAGCCATTGTTCAGTTTAGCGGCGCACATCAAGGTGAGCGAGTTTTGAAACAACACTTGTTTAGGCTTGACCCGACAAACTAGACATTTGATCGTCATATTGCAGTCGCCAACAAGCACATCCTTGTTTTATAACAATAAAGCTGTGTTGGACAGTCATCGATTTTCGTCCAACTACGAAGTCAGTTAAACTTTCAACAAGCTAGTACTTTCTTACTTCAAGTTCGTATGAGGAACGTGATTTGCTCATTACACGTCAAACTACGTCACCATTGGCTCGATTTTTGCTCCTGCTGCACATTGTATTTCGCTTCTTTGCTCAATATCTTGTTTATTTTTGGTTGTGATGACGTTATCATCATAACATGATATTAGCCTGCGTGTCGGCTTTCTTCGTTCTCGACAGGTAAAGCAAAAGAACATGATGAGTTAAGGAGGATTGAAAGATGACTCTAGAGTAGATTTTCGTGTGGTATAAGCTCAAGTTCTTCGCGCACGTAGATGGAAGCTCGCGCGGTTTAAGTGCAATAAGCCGCGTTCGAAATCACAGCTGAAACCAGTACGTGGGACGACCGTTTATGTAGGATCATTAAGCTCCGTTGCATTGTCATGTGATGCGTTTGAGAAAGCTTTGTAACTAGAGTTTTCGGTGGGCAAGGCCCTCCACGATTTGGACTTTTCCCATTTTCAAACTCACGCCGCGCAATGTCGGCATTCTTTTACATAATTGCTACAAGTATCTTCGGAGTGGCTGTCCGACCTCGCGGTCATTTGTTCGAATAGATGGAGGGAGGAGGGGGTATTCTATTTTCTAAGCGTTTTGGTTTTATCAATTATTTCAATGTGCCTGTTGGTATTTTTGTTTTAGAGAAATTGACTTCTGAGTATGATGGGAAACAAATCATATTCAGTTAAGTTTTGGTTCGAGTTAAGGTCTAGACAAGACGAACCCACCCCCTCTCCCGCACGCGCATGGCACGCGAGGTCACAAGTGGGCATCGAACGCGGCCAAGTATAGTTCGTGGGCGTTTCAACTTTCACGAGCCGGCTTAATCGCGTTTAATTTACAAGGCATTTAAATTCGTCTGAAAGACCGCTTGTTGTATTGACCTATGTGGCTGCATTCCTTCAAGAATTTATTTTATTTTCACCGCTTTTTATGAGAACTTAAATGATCGGGATCCATAAAATTTACTTGGAGCGAAAATAAAACTTTCTCTTTAGACAACAAAGTCCCGGTGAAACACTGTAAACGGCCCGCGTGTTATTTTTCATGTAGGCTTGTGTTTTCAAAACAATCCCGATATTCTGCGGATAACATTACTATGAAATTACCTGTCTTTATTTAATCCGGCCAGATGTAGGATCGAGCTAACTGGGGACTTATTTCGATCTAAAGAAAAACTGCGGTTTCGTAGGACCATTTGATGTCTTTTTCTTAAAGCTTAATGGCTAATGAAAGACCTCCTCGAAGTGTAGCACGTATTTTTGTACTCAATGAAGAACAACAACGGCTAATACAGTTAATAAAGTGACCTAGCTTCAGCTTGGTATGATGGAAATTTGGAGAATTTCTAAGTATGTTCATATAATGACCGAGGTTGTTTTTTCAACATAAGTTTAGAAAATATTGTACATGTTTGCCGATGAGTTCACACTCGGTTTTACAAGTCAATTATCAAGTTTTATTTCTATATGAACTTTATGTCTTAAAGTTATCTTTTATGAACGGTTTTATTCCCAAACCACATTTATAACGAACTGATTCATCGTTACAGTAGCTTTTGAGTAACAAATTTTCCCCCCAGGAGCAAATTTCGTCTTCAGACCATGTTAAACGGCTGTGTGATATCGCGCAGAGGTTTTTAATGTAATGAAAATTTGTCCTCGGACTGCGAAAGATAAGTCAAATGCGGGGCACACTAAATCATTTTCATTGCTTAGTGCAGCTGATCTGATTCAAACCTCGTTCGTGGACTTTCAAAGCGTTTGACAGATCTTTATTTTTTCAAATTACACCCTTAAACAAATGCTGTTTGCTTGGTGGCTTCAGCGCTGTTTATGGCGTTGTCCGGAAAGGCCGAATTCTCGTCGAGATATCTCAGGCTAATATTTCATGCTTTTTAAGAAGATTATAAGATAGGGAAATCACTATGATACGAAGTTTGTTCGATTTCAATCTCACAATTATAATTATAAATTATTTGAGTTTGACATAAAGGTATTGCCTCGGGCATGATGTCTCTGTTATCTCAAACTTCTAGGTCGGAAAAATTAGCGAAGTCTGTAAAATCCGAAAAATCGCAGTCATGGTAAAAAATAAAAAATAAAGGTGTTCGAATTCGTGTGCATATTTGTAAGCACCCTTTGAAAAAGCTACATTGAAAAGCAGCATAACCTTAACCCAGTCTTTGCTACCAAAAGCCATTTCCGATCAGAAACCTGAAAGACATTTATGGGGACATCATGTGAACATCATAATATCCAAATTAATAAAACAGTCTTCAAGGAAAAATTATTGCCTTAAAAACTGTTCCTCTTAAGTACTGTGTAGGCCGCGTATAAATTAAAACTTGGACAAGTTTAAAGTTTTAAGTATCTTAGTATGCTCACGGAAGTTTCATATTTAGATGTCTTCTTGCCGTATTAGAATTCTTCTAGAATTTAATTTTTTAGGAACAGCTCCACGATTAGCCGTAACAGATTTATAAAATCGGTAATAATAAGTAACGTATATTATAAATTTTCTTCTATCTAAATGTACGTTTAACTTAAAAGAGCTCAGTGTTTTTCATCCCACATTTAAGCAGTAAACGAAACGAGAGAAGCGTTTCTGGAACTCAGAGTCAATTTATATTTGGTTAAAATCTAATTTGAAGATCGAAACTTAATTTCAAATAGCTTAAATTTAGTTCAATGGAGGGAAAGCATATTCCTTGTTTGTCTCGGCGTGATTTATTCAAGGTTTTTCCTTTTTTTTTGACGGAAGAGGACATATGCACTTCCTATCTGACAAAATTTTTAAAAGCTAATATTGTCTCGATGGTGTTTAACCCAATTTACTTTACGAAAGCCAACTGGAAAGTTTGTTGTGAAATAATTTATATATTACAACGTCTCTAAGGTGCAGGAAATTTAAGTTTGTTCGAAATCTTCAGCAGAGCTTTCACCGAAAAAGCAAGAAAATTTTCGTTTATAACTTCTCATCAAAAGTCATGTTATGAATATCAACATGGTTGAAAACGGAACAAGGAAGATTTTGTTCATCGTCATGTGGTGTTTCAATTTCTCCTTTGATATGGACTATGACAACGAGACGACACAAGCGTGATTGTTATTGATTTAGTTAAAGCAATTTTTCATGTTGTTTTCTCTCTCGTGCGATACTGAGAGTTTGTCAAATGCTCTTCCAGATTTTTCGTTTAAGCAGCTGCGAAAGGGTTTACAGATTGGGAAATAGGATTATTTACATTTGTGAGAACTGACCTTTACGGGCCAATTTAGAAGGAATTTATGTGAAATATTACAATATTGAGCTGTGATACTGTTCTTATTTCGGAACGTGACAGGAACCATTTATTTTGAATTTACACGATCATAACAATTCATGATATAGAAACATGAATACTGCAATAACCAGTCTGAAAATGTCTTACTTTTCATGGCCTCGGCGCGCTTCCAATCAGCTTCAGTTCGTTTTAAAGCCTTTCAGTTTTGCAACATTTAACGCCCATATGCCAAAAAGCAGCGATTTACCTTGCAAGTTGGGAACCTTTTGTGAAAATGCTCGCATTAGCTGTTAAGCTGACAAATTTAAATGTTATTTGCATATGTCAACTTTATTGTTTTTAATTAGACAAGACAATGAGCTCTTTTCTGGTCGTATATTGATTTGAATTTGGTATTTTCACGTTTTCTCGTTGTTAAATTTTAGCTTTTCAGTTCTGCTTTGTCGCAAAAGAGAGAAATTTTATAAGATTTTCCTGTGTTTCTTACTAGGAAGTTCATGGGATATGGGCTTGAGCCTAAATTACTTTCAAGAAAAATTTGACAAATGCAATGACAGCATGTGTCAGTTGACAGTCCGAGTGAAAGCAGTGAACGTTTACATTTACACACGAATTTTCAAAACTAGTCAGTTGGTCGCTTGCTCAACTGTGAACCAAAGTCATTGTGCAAAATTAATGTAAAGAGCAAAAAACACTACTTCAAAATATGAATCTCTCTCAAAGATCAATGTTGGCTGTCAAAATTGAGTCGAGTGGCAAAACCATGCGTCTGGCTTCATAGGTTGAACACTAAGTTATAAGATGCGATGAAAAAAAGGTTTTCAGGTGCGTCAAGTGGATGGAACTATAACAAAAATTTTTTCAGTAACTGAGAAATAAAATCGAATCCTACTCTACTTGTCGAAAATGATTTTTGACCCCTAAGCCGATTTTTTTTTCTTCGTGCCTTTTCGATCGTAGGTGAAAAGTAGCCAAATGTTCTGTATTTTTATCTAAAACCATAACCGTATTATGATATATATCTCAGTATTGGTTTTGAACTAGTTTTAAGTTGAACAAGAGCTCCCAGAGTGAGAGAAAGTGGGATTTTTGAAAAGTGTTGCTGTCTCCAAGAAACCAAATTTTGCACCTCACAACATAATTGTTCCAGTCGTCTTGAACGGAACAAAAGAATTGTTATGCTTTATTAATATAAGCTTCTAATAGCTTTACAGACACATTTTTGGCGAGTAAAATTCTTTTCCGATATTTTCCCGAGCACAGTTGTTTCACTTAATTTTCGCTTGACAGCATTTCAGTCAGATTTTACGTAAAGAATATCAAAAGCTATCGGTTGCTCCTTATATCATGTTTCTTGGCTCATCATCGTCACTCTGCGTCAATCATATGCTAACCAACTAACTACTAGAGCCTTCTTTGATCTGTTTCACCACTATATAAGGGTCTTCTTTGGCTATCACCTCTTAACCCTTATCTCAAAGGAAATGTGGAAATTTTCTAGTCATCACTGAAACCGCTCTTAGGGCCGCTTATGAACGACAGCAATATTCTCATCTTTCTTTATGAAAACTTGATAGTTGAAGTGGAATTGTTTATGAAAGATCACTTGTAAATTCTTTTGTTTCTTTGTCTCCAAACAGACCTGCTCTCTCACACAGCTCTACCTGTAGACGATAAAATTCGATTTTCAGTGAAATAAATCGCACTATCTATCTACACAAATACTTAAAGTATACTGCACGCTGTCTGAGGACTTTTCGCCAGTTGACAAGAAACCCTCTCGAGAATCAAGTTCACCAAAACTCTATCGTGAATGAAATTGCGTAAATCGATCTAAACACACCAGCCGTTTTACACTTTTTTCAGCTGCTTTGACAGGTTGTTTTTATAGGGCTTTAGAATGCCCGGAACAAATCTGTAAGGAGTGAAATAGAACCTTTAATCAAACAAAAATAATAAAAATGAAATATGCCCACAAGAACCCAGAAAATCTCTCTCAAGACTGAAGTTTAATCTCTGTTTTGAAGGAAAGATCAGCAAATAGCGTTACCTTAGACAGGTTGACGTTCACTAAAAAATTCTGGTGGTCTGTCAAAAATCCTACTGAGATTCTCACCCGGATGTGGCGAGAGTTTCCGTTTTAATAAATCCCTTAAAAAAAATATTTACACGTTGGTCATGTAATAATAAGTCTTCAGAGGTAATTTTTCTCCTTTTATAGGACTCTCTTTTTCTTTACCGGAAAAGAAGTCATGTGCTCCTTGTTTCTAATCTTCAGAGAAGACTATCCAATAAATAGATCTGCAAATTTGATCTTGTTGTCAGATTAAATGTCTTTTCAAAATTTACATGAATATAGCTTTATTCAGTTCTCTGTTTTCCAGAGAGTTTCTGGGTGATTACTGAAAGATGTGATTGCGATATTCCGGTGTGATAAGGGGAGGGCCTCAGATACTGATCGCTAATATAAGCCGTGAGGCTTTACATATCGCAGACAGGGTATATACGGGAACCAGTGGAACATTACACTTGAGGATTAAATGACGAAATTACCACTAAACAAAACACGCTCAAGAGACTACAACACAACAAGGGCTTAGGTGAAGAATTCGAGTTTTAATTTCGGAGTATGCGTCAAAGCCGGCTTGACTGAGCCGCAACAGAAAATTGGAAACAAATGACAAATTAATTTCAGAAGCGGGTTGTTCTCTTTCAAGTCTCCGGCGGGGAGTTCGCTGATTTGACACACTCCGTCTGTCATAACGTCAGTTCAGAATTCTATTTACACAGCGTTTGGCAAAACAATGAACGCATCTACATAATCTCTGACTTGTTAAATTTCGCGATACTTGTGTTCTAATCCGCAGACAACCGACGCGCGCAAAACACGGATCGACTCCTAATGATCGCGCGCGCGAGGCGTTCGAATGGCTCGAATGGCAAAACCGAGAGCGGACCAAACGCGTCTTGCAAGTGAAACTATTATTCGATCGCAGGTAACGCAACAAGTCAGGTCGCTCCCGGCCAACGATCTATTATTCATTACAATGCACAAAGGATTCCCAGGTACAATGCCACAACACAAAGTCTACATGCGATATAAATTTCAAATTGCCTCAAAGTTAGCATGACAAAGAAGCTACCTTTTGAAAGCAATTTTTACCCTGTTTACGAAATTCGTCCATGTTTAACGCGACCTCCACTAATAAATTGATACTACTGAAAGCATCCAGAGTTTGTGCAGTGTGATGTTCATTTGCCGGCATTTCACTGTCGCAGTCCTCCGGTTGTCCTTGCGATGAAGGACTACTACACCCCACGTATTCGAACTGTCCTCGATACTCGCAGATATAAGACTCCTGATCGTGCCTAGTAAAGTCTTTTTCGAAGTGTGGCTCGGGACTAGGCGATAAATTTCGTTGATACAAGCTGTTAGGCGACGGATTTTTGACATTCGCTCTTCGCGTGATGGTATAATTGCTAGGGTCGCGTCCTTCACGTCGAATCATCTCCGGCAGTATTCGCCTACGCGCGTTGATGAACCAGTTGCAAACTTGAAGCACTGACAAGTTGGCAGCTTTTGATAGGTACTGTTTCTCTGCCTCCGAAGGGTATGCATTAAATCTGTGCTCCCATAGCCACATCCGCAAAACATTGACGGAATCTTTCGGAAGGTTCCCTCTTCTTCTCTTGGGCGGTGGGCTAGCTGTGACACGTGATGCGCGAAGTACCCTTTCACTTTCTTCCCTCATATTTTCCACGTTCTCATCCACTGCGGGAGAGGATAATGAATTGTTAGAAACATTGTAAAGAAAAGCACGAGTTTCTAACCGGTCAGGGTTTGAGAGTCAAGCGACTGACATGGGATAAACGCGACTGTGCGAGTGTTGTAGCAAGACATGTATTGATCTTATGAACTACTTCAACTGTCATCGGCAGCGAACGGACGGTGAAATCACGAGACATGTCTAGTCTAGTAATAGTTATTCCCTCCGTGCAAAAAATACTATAATCGTGTTTTAAACATTTGGTAAGCTTTAGATACGAAGAGAGAATGATATTCCAAGCAACACTTTCCCCCGACAAACATGAAGTCAACACTGTCAAAAGCACAACTCATTCATTCAGAGAGGCGTTGCGCACTTGGATGGTTTACTTGCAAAATGACATTCATTTAAACCGGCTTCCGTAACTTACGGTAACGCTTGTTTCTCGTCGCCTTGCCCGTATGGGGAGCCATGTCTTTTCGGTGAAACAAGTCCCAATGTTGTCCAAGGTTTACACGGAATAGGTTCAAGGCGTAGAATTTGAAGCAAGCAGTGTTTGCGAAACCTGCAACAGCGAAGAGACTTTGACACTAATGACAGATGAAAGCGTGTGTGCAGCAGTGCGTTGCCTTGTGTTTGTGTAATTTACAGTATAATAACGGCACGCGATTGGTTCAGAGTGACACTCTATTTAAATTGCGCTCAAATTTCATTGGTTCCTGTGGACAAATGGGAAAATTTTCCACGTGGAACCAAGATAGACGGTGATTTTATTTACTTCAGGTTTCAGAACCTAACACCAATTTTGACTGCCCTTTCGCAAGTCTATTATCAAAGGTTTGTTTCATTTCACCAAAACAAACATAAGAGATCTCAAAGCTTGAACGAAAATGAAATTTTCGTTGTAAATGAAGCGTCTCGGTCACAATCGGTTTACCATGATTGGCCAGAGAACCCTTACTTTAGAGGGTTCGCTTTCCAATCTTCTATATTGGAATAGATAGATATTCAGTTTTTGAAAATTAAGAAACGGCTGTGGGCTATTATATTCTAACTAAAACCAAATTAGAAACCGCAGGGATAAGTTGTTAGAAAGTTCAGTGAAGGGTAAAGAATAAAACAAGGTCTGTAAAAGTTTGTTTTGACTTCAAGCTAGTTTACTGATTTGAATTTCGGGTTTTTTTCCTTTCGAGGACACTTTTTATCGCGGTTGTTTTTTGCCTTAAATAGCATAAGTATCTAATTCCTTCTAAGGTTACCGGAGTTACTCTCGTCACATCGACGCATGTATTGTTCCAATTTGAAAGCCGCATTCTCTGAGTTCTAATATTGTTTGGGAACAATGCAGCTCAGTCATCCCTGTATCAAGATTGGAATAAAGAATCTACGAGCTGTCAAACGCTGAATAAACACGAGCTTGTCAAATTAAGCGATGGGAAAAGAATTATAGGAATAACATCATTTTAGTTTCCTGATCACATATTAGATTTCCTTTTTGCCTTTATGGTTTCAAGATAAAACAGCCTATTTGGATGTGATATTCGGGCGGACGAGCCTATTCCAATAGAATATAGCACCCCGCAGGCTATGTCATTACCAGCGTCACCAAGGAACCACCTACGCACTACGTTTGAGCCTCTCTAAACTTGCTATGCATTTAACTTGGGTCACTTAAAAATATAGTTCAAAGATCTCAAATCTCGGCCATAAAAACAATCTATGGGCTTATTTTTTCCTGCGTGAATACAATATAGGGCACTTTGAGTTTAAGTTGGCTTAGATCCTTCTTTCTCTTTCCAATTCCAAGCGACCGAAAGTTCCATGAACAATGGCAATTAAAATTTCACTTGTTACTAGCTAATAAAGCGACCTATTATCCAAAAACCGAGATCTTTTAGCCTCTTCACTATGAAATTCAATGTCTGGTATTTTTATGCGACTTTTGTTAAAGGTCTGAAAGGTCTTAAAAAGCGAATCGTTTTCCGCGAGAAATTGCTGCTTTAGAAGTGTTAATTGTTCTTCTGAAATCCGTTGGAATACATTTCACCTGTCAGTCGACTAAGTGAGTCAGTAAAAAAAATAATAATCCGGAGAAAAAAATATTCCAGAATAAAATGGATAAATTTAGCCTATTACCAAACGCTGAAAATAGGAAATTTCAATAGCATCTGTAGGGAAAGACTTGAATTTCGAATCAACTGCTCTGTTTTCGTTTTACAAGTTGGTTTCAATCGATACGGTAGGTACCAGAAGGAACAAAATCAAAACACTAGGTTGCAATTTACATCTCATTGAACGCCCTGACTTGTAAATGGTCGCAAATGTTTGTTTTAAAAAGGTGGTCATATCACGGAAAGAAATTAAGGAAACGAAATTGAAATTTTAATTTTCCATCCTAATTTCGGCGTGTGAACTCAAATTCTCGGTGTCTAGGAGAAAGCTGAAGTTGAGTATTGTTCTTGAGGTCGAAATTTACTCAGTTGTGTTTGCGAAAGACTGAGACAATCCAAACTACTTTATGAAAAAAAGCAATTGCCCTGATAATGTTAAGAGCATTTTTGTAGGCGGATAAAAGCGGAACTTGGATAGTAATTTTTGAGCCTTACAATTACACGATCCTAAGTTTTTTTTCTTCGCCACAAAAAAAAATTGAAAATTTGACAGGAGAAACTGAGCCTGCAGTAAATGTTATGGTACAGCGGTCAAAATTAAAATGATATGCGTCGAATCATTACGCAGCAACAAACATGGCGGCAAAGTCTGAAAAGCCATGTGAGTTGACACTCGATTTACAACCAATTTCTCCCGATGAAGACAGCTCAGGAAGCTGTGAAAGGTAAATTTGCAAAAGAAATGTTATATTTCTATGGTTTTTCTGTATTCTTATCTTCCCATTCGATTTCTGATAGTATTAATGAAGCGCCACCTCAGACTCCCAGTTCTCCTTCGAAAGCCAAACCCGATAATGTTGTATTCCGTCAGTCAAACAGGACTATTTATACCGCAGGTAAGTTTTGAATTGTTCTTTACGCGATACTCGATCAGCCAATCCAGAAATAAAGGAAACTTAATTGCCATTTTGGCAGCTGTTGAGAAAAGCTATGGCGAGCTGGTTCGTAACGCCATCGATCTGCCCAATCCGATCCAATGTGCTCACTGTAAATCTAGCGAGTGGTTCCTTTTGACTCCTACCGCTTTCTGTTAATGCTTATTTATATTTTGTTTAACGTTACTTGTTTGCTTATGAAAGTTTTCAATCTAAACTCTAAAGAGCAACTTGTACTTACCTTAAAACCTCTTAGACGATCAACGAAAGTTTGGAGATCTTGCATACTGTTGTTAGTATTAGTAGCTACTGCAAACGCTTTTCTCGTGTGCGTACACGGTTAATTTATTGCAAATACCCTAAATTAATTCATATTATGTAAAGGTATTTTAGGTTTTATCTTTCTTTTGTCTTGAGTCGTGTGAATGTCATGTGCTACAGATTAGATTTTGTCATATGCTTGAAAATGTTCAGAGCCATAAATAAGTCTTAATCAACCATGTGTCATCCACAAACACCTTGCAATAATTTAACTTGAATTATGGTATCAATAGGCAGATGCTACTTGGGTGTTCTTAAAGGATCATTTCTGAGCTTTGTGCAAAATTCTTGGGCTTAATTTCCATGTTCTGAGTTATTCCTTATTCACACCTGGTTACTTTCTTAGTGTTGATTCACAGAACTCTTTTGTTACTAGATATCTTAATCCTTTACACTCTAGCATTATATTTTTTATGGTACTGACAAGGAGAATTTGTGCGACAACCAGGAGCTTCCTATATTTGTGATCTTCATTTATTTCCTTTATTCTAATGACCTTAATGTTTGGATTGAAGGATGGTACTGAAGGGAGAAATTCAAAGCCAGTCACTCTTAGGGAACCATGTGTTATTCTCCATAAGCATATGATCCCCTTGCCTCAGATGTGAAGCTCGCAGATGTTGTGAGTCCTTGCATACTATAGCCTGTGACTATCACCATCATACCATCAGTGTACCTGTATATAAATCATTTCTCAGACTTTAAGCTCACCCTAAAAGTTCTTTTCTAATGTGCTGTATTTGCATACTAGCGGCCAATGTTGCACCTCATGCTGTGACCATTTTATTTGCAAAGGCAAGTGGAAGCAGAAGTTTTTTGAGTTTAAGTCTCTAATTTCACAAACTTTGTTTGGCAGTTGTATAAGAAAGGGTAATCTTTTTATTACTTTATAACTATGGTCTAAAGTTAAAGTTACTTCGATATATACATGGAGTTTTACTGATGCCTTTTCAATTTATTTTCATCTCCTAAAAATAGCAAATGAGATTTTCAATAGTGTTGCCAACAGTATTAAAGTATATCTTGTAATATTGAACAAAGTGTCCTCCTCTCGTTTTCCCTAGTGACAAAAATGTTATTTTTGGCTATTGCTTATTGATTTAAGTTTACTCAAAAGTGAATATTTAAGCCCAGTGTCCTGTTATGCCTTTGTATACTTTGACTGGTAAGAATTATATCGCACAAGCCAAATAAAGGATAACTGGGGGAATTTTGCAAAGATAGATAATTTTACATGGTTTATTACAGTACTCCATGTAATTACATTACTCTCAGTACTATGTGAGCATTTCCATTGAATAAGGCCTTAAACACGCTATCTCTTAACTCACTTCATTATACTTTGATATTTGAATTATTATATTATATTTTGTCAAGCATAAAATAGCTGTTAATTTTATCTTGGGTCAGAGTAATGAATGCTGAAAGATGATACAACTGTGTGATATATATTAGCTATTTTTGGCATAACAAAGTGATCTGTTTATTTTAAGAAGTGTCAAATTCTTGGCAAACTACCTGTAGCATTAGATTTCAGGTATGAGTAGCTTCTTCCCTTTGAAAGCTCAATGAGATTTCTTCGTCAAATTTGTGATTTCAAGCTTAATTCATAGGTTACCTCTAAAGATTATCCTAGTTTGATGGAAGTTTTTGATACGGACACCTGTTATAAACAAATATTTCCCCTTTTGCATGACAATTACCAGCTGTTCAAATTTAGCACTGAGTAATTAAGCTCATTAGCTACTTTACACTCATACATATTATTCAGAGTGACTCAGATAAATTTGCATTAAATTTGAACAAACAAATAGTTTTTGAGACACTCCCTTGGTATTGGGTGATGAACCTCTTTCTCGTCAAATTTTTGATTTTATATAGAAAGTTAAAAAATGATTAAAGTCATAAGCAATTGATGGATGGATTCCAATAAGGTTTTCAACTAGCGACAAAATCTTAGATCTATAGGCTCAACATCCAAATAATTGCTCAATGAATATTGTGGGAGATGTAGCTACCTATTAGTCAATGCACTAGACTCCAGATTGAGAGGTTCATGTTTGAGATCTGGCCAGGTCATTGTGTTATACTCTTGGTCAAGACACTTCACATGCACAGTACCTCTCTCCACCCTGCTAGAAAACTGCCAGGGAAGCCCTACAAAATTCAGGGAGGTAACCTGCAATAGATTGACATCTCCACCTGGGAAGGGGCAAAACTCCTAGTCACTTTATGCTACAGAAGCCAGGCTCCAGCTGGATGGCCACTGGGCCCAAGCCAAATGTTTTGCAGAACATAATGATTGTATTGCAACTCTGAAAGAAAAAAAGAAAACAAAAACAATAACATCAACAAAAATAGGCCAACAAGAACAATTACCAACTGTACATAGCATTAAAAAAAACAAAACAAAAAAGAAATGATTGGAAAAAAAGCAGGAAACAAAATAAATGGGTTAAAAAAGGAACAAAAAATGTTGCATCTTACCTGATTTTCCAAAGCCTGCCTTCAGGTTTTGAGTAAGGGTGCTAAACTTAGAGAAAGATGTTTTCTGTCTTGTCATGAGTGTGGGACAAAAAAAAAATTCTGGAGTCTGTCTGAAGAATGAAACCTCAGACCTTCAGATTATGCACTCCAATGCTCTACCAATGAGCCACAGAGACTGTACAGTGAGCTAGGCCATCACGAAGTTCATATATTAACCTTGGGTGGTAACCTTATTGCTATCTTGTTTGTAAGATGATTTGGCATGTGAGCAAAAGTGTTGAATGGAAAACAAAAAATTAAGGGATGAAAAATGTGCATCTATTTTCTCTTAGGTCGCCCTCCATGGTACAATCTCCAAGGACAGCTTAAAGAACCATTTGTCATAGGTAAAGTTGTTGCAGTTGTAAATTTTATGTTGCAGAAATTTCTTCAACCTCATCCTCATACACTTGTCTTGGACAAAAGCATGAGAAAGAAACTTGCAAAATTTTACATCAAAATTGTGGATATTGGGGTAAACAAATGGACAAAGTACATGCATTTGAATTTCAATCTGAAAGGAAGCCAGGCTTACAAAAATGCGTAACCCTCTAACTCCCAAGATCTGATCGTTAATTCTTCCCTCCAGTTGCTACACATTTCCATGTGAATTAGTTCTGAGAAGTTGGTGTTGTATTAAGACAAAAACTTCAACCTGATAAGTTTGAGAATTCTCATAACCCTTTTGTGGTATAATGTATGGATATGATAAGGAGAAGTTACATGTTAATTACTTCTTGGAGTTGAAGGGTTAAGGTAGAGAATAGCTAGTTTACTGTAATTGTAACTAAATTTGATATGATTGGCAGATCTCTGTCAAAGTTATATTACTGGTGGCTGTTCAATGATATAGCCATAGGCATCCTTTCTGCTCAATGCTACATTTTTGTAAATTTGACCATAGCAATCTTGAATATCAGGTTTGTGTGGTGGCAGTGCTTCGGGAAAAACCACTGTTGCCAACAAGATCATTGAACAACTTGGAGTTCCATGGGTCAGCATGCTCTCACTTGATTCCTTCTATAAGGTGAGCTGTAAGTAAGGATTGCAAAATTGGTAGAACACAGAGGTTGCTTCAGATTCATAGTAAATTTCTGGTATGGAGGGGATTTTACATCTAAAACCTTTTATAGAAGTAGCTGAGGAACTTTTTGAAGTATTTCTGTGTCATTAATTAAGCTTAAAAGCATCAAGAATCCTTGGCCGAGATAGATTTACTAATTGTTGCAGGTACTGACTCCAGAACAACATAAGGCAGCACTAAGGAATGAGTACAACTTTGATCATCCAGGTAAGGTTGATGAAAGAAGGATTTTGTTATGGTCATACCCAAATGAGTACCTTCTTCAAAGTTTTCTTTAGCAGGTTGGTCAGGTTGAAAGGTCTGGGTGTCAGTTGGATCATTGTGTCATCTTCCAGTGCAAGTTGCTTTACTTTCATGGTACCTTTCTTCTTCAGGAAATTGTCAGAATGGATTAGAAGTAGTGCTCCAAGGCACTTCATGTAATTATAACTGGGATATTAGCTCTGGCAGTAATGAGTCAGTAGCTGACAAGACAGCAGCAAGGTTCAGGAAATGCATGCATGCAGAACTGCAGAAACTTGCCAAAAGCAATGCAACCCTAACTCTTTATTGGGTTGCTTTGGTGTATGATGAAGATGAGATTATGGAGACTGTCAGAATTGTTATGAGTTTTGGTTTTCTTAAATTATGTTTGCATTACAGAACTGTTAGTTGAGTATTTTTTAGTCGTATTTTTGTGTACCTTAAGATTCATTTGATGCTGACCTGGCTGCAAGTGTCTTAAAGAAGTTGAAAGAAGGAAAGAGTGTTCAGGTACATGTACATGTATGTTGGTTGACATGCGAAATACTGCTAACAGTTACAATTACTGAGTTTGTAAATTTCTCTTGCTACATGTATTTGCAATTACATTGCATATACTGCATGCACTTAATATACATATATTTTTGCAATTTATCAACCTGGTACTGAATTTTTTAAAGCAGTTTTGCTTTTGTGAGGGAAAGATGTAGGGTGAAAGAGCTTGGTGGCTGGTCAGCCAAGCCTTACACTTGAATTTCTGTTCCAACTCATTTTCAGGGAAGTTACATCAGTTAGTCCATTGATCACTTATTGTTTAATGCATGTTAAGGCATCATGCCCTAAGATAATACATGGAAATTTTGCTTTAAGCATTTTCTAACCTTTCCCATTTAGGTGCCCATTTATGACTTCAAAACTCATGGCAGACAGGAACAGATGGTATGGTGCCTATACCTCAATGTTTCTTAGTATTTTAACCCTTTACATGCTGAAATTAGTATCTATTTTCTCCTTACTCCTCTCTATATATTCACTTTTGTACTGACAAGGAGAATTTGGTTATTGATCAAAACTGCTTAGGTTTTGTGACCAGTTCTTTTATTCTCAGGATCTCAATGAATGATTTAGTAATATTACTTTAAGGTGAAATTATATGCTGGTCATTCTTAGGGTTTAGAGGGTAAAGCATAAATTCAGTCATCACTTGACACCTTTTTTTTTCTTTTTCTTTGGCTAAAATCCCATCAAATAACTGCTTGCAAATATGATTGCTTGTGCTCAACAAGGTCTGGCCAGGGTTTTCTTCAAATAATGTTGTGCCAATGTCTACTGTGTCTAAGGTGTTCTGTGCGAAGTAAAACATTGCTTCCCTGAGCTTTGAAAGAGAAATTGGTAAAGATAATTAAAAAAAAAAAAAGAAAAGCACCTGGCTTTTGCCAAGTATCAAGATTACTGGTAGTCACTGTCAATGATTTGCCTTAGATTGGATTTAGGAAATAATTATTCTGCTTATCACTAACAGGAACTGTTCAATAATTTTTAATGTTCCTTATATACATGTAGAATAACTTTTAAGTTTTAATGCCAGTGTATGTTAGTGTATTTTGGGCCCTGTTGAGTGACTATCGCCCCTGAATCAAACATTAAGGTCACAAGAACAAGGGAATTGATCACAAACTAAAGAAGCTCTTGTTTATTAAACAAATTCTCCTTGTCAGCAGCTTAAGAAATGTACTGAGAACTGTTTGGAGAATATGCATACTGATGTTAGAGTGTAAAAGGGAAAGTAAAGATACTTCTCTCAGCGTGACATACCATGGAAAAATGAGTCTCTTACACAATGTTGTTTCATTTCTCCTTTTCTTGCAGACTAATATATATGGTGCAAATGTCATCATCTTTGAAGGAATCATGGCCTTTGCATATAAGGATTTGCGAGATGTAAGCCATAAAGCTCACTTATCCTACCTTTTGTGAAAACATCACTTTGGTTTTGGTTTAGAATATCATACTTGTGTTCTTGAATGTTTAACTCTTTTTAGTTGATGGATATGAAGGTTTTTGTTGATGCTGATCCTGATGTTCGCTTGGCAAGACGGTAAGTTAAGACTTTTCCAGTTATTTGTTAAAAAAAAAAAAGTTGAATCAATAATAAGACTGAGTGGAGTCCATTTCGGTCTGTAATTATAGTGATTACCAAAATCATAGTGATTAACAGGTGACCATGAAGGGGGAGTCTGATTTGTTAATCAATCAGTACCATAGGAATTGTAAAGAGAGCAGCATGGAGATTATGAATACTAATGCTAGAATGTGTAGGGTTAACGCATCAAGTTGAAGGGAAAAAAAAAGAGGAAAAAAATTGTTTGCTTAATATATACTTTCTAAATAATTTTTCAAACATGTCCAATTCTCCAGGCTGAAAAGAGACATCTCTGAACGAGAAAGGGACCTTGTTGGTGTCTTGCAGCTATACAACACTTTTGTGAAACCTGTATGTACCTGTATTTGGCAGACTACAGTATTCCAACATTTAATTTGAACTTCCTGTAGGAGTAATTAAGAATATATATGTATTATTTACGTGTAGAAGTAGTTCAGTGCAGTTCTTCAGAGGTATCTTTGTTAATGGCTAAGGGCCCTGAGCCATGAGCCATGAACCTTTTGATATGCAGTTGCTAGACTCTTGTAACATATTCCCACAACTTTTTCAAGTATGGAGAAAGTAAAAGCTTCTCTGTCCATTCAGGGTTATTTATCAATCCCTTCAGGATTACTTCTTAGTCCCTTCAGGATGATATCTGCTGCATTTAAGTTTCTCTCCCCTAACCATTTGAATCTGTGATTGAGCAGCTCAACTCCATCATTTTTTCAGTGTGCCCCTCACAGTTTGCCAGCTCCTTTTCTTTGCTCTTTTGTAGAGTGAGATTTTGTTGAATTTGTTGACTTTTTCTGCAGAAGCTAAAAAGTGCTTATTGTTTGTCACCTTCCTTCATTTTCACATCTTTTGTATTATTCCTTATTCAGGCCTTTGATCAATACATAGCACCAACAGTTGTTTATGCAGACATTGTTGTCCCAAGAGGTGTGTATGTTTTATGAGAAATTTTCTTTGAATTTGCCATCATGAAAGTCCTCTTGATAGTTTTCTTAAGACATTTTCATCAAGCAGACTAAATTTTAAACAATACTTTTTCAAACAAAAAAACAGTTACTTTTCCTTTAAACCCTTGCATCCTAAGCATGTGGTTCCTTCTTACAGTATCACCCCTTAATTACACATCAAGATCACAAAAATAAAGGAAATGATCACCAATTGTAGAAGCTCTTGATTGTTAAGAAAATTCTCCTAGTCAGCACTTTAGGAAATGTGTAGAGAACAGTATGGAGAATATGCATACCGATGTTAGGGTGTAGAGGGCCAAGATGTATTAAAAATTTTTCTTTCAATTTCAAGGTGGTGAAAATAATGTTGCAATTGACCTGATTGTGCGCCATGTTAGAACACAGCTGGAACAGGTTAAATTTGGCTTTCGGGTTTATTTTGATTTTCACCTAAGACTCATGCTAAATTTTATTTAGAAAAATCATTAATTTTTGTTATCTCTTTATTGTTTTGCATGTCTCTTCAGAGAGGATTTAATTTCAGGTATGCAGTAAGTTTGACACTGTTGTTGAAAACATGACCATTTGTTAGTTTTTACATTAGCTCTAACAAAGTGTCTTTATTTACATTATCAACTCAGTTAATAATAATAACTACTACAGCAGCCTAACAGTTTCTTTAAAAAACCTACCCACAAAACATGAGATGGCTGATTAATTTCTCTTTAGGAAACTACTAAACCTTTAACTCCCAGATCAAATTTGTAATTCTCCTTACTGTCAACCATGCTATTCTTGCAATGTTGGTTCAGAGAATTTAGTATTGGATCAACTAATTATCCCCAAATTGACATTTTTCTTTATTCTCATCACTTATCTGGTTGATATTGTAAGGAGAAATTTTGTCTTGGTCACTCATGGGAGTTAAAAGGTTTAGAAATAGCTCACTCAGTCTTTGGAACTGCTCATAGGGAATACTTTAAATCAAAAGCTCTGCTACAAAAAGGATGACAAAGTACATTTTGGGCCTTAATGTCATGAATTGCGCACTTTTTTGTTTAAATCTTTTCATTAAGTTTCTTTTTAACTGACATGTTGTACCTCTGTTATGTACTCTGATGATTTACAGAGCACAGCTTCGGTCGTTCCATCAAGGACAGCCACTGCCTAGTTCACTGAGTATTTTAGAAAGTACTCCACAAGTCAGAGGATTACATGCAATTATTAGGTTAGTATTGTGGATTTTTTGGTCTTCAATGATAACACAGCAACACAAGACAACAAGTCAAGTCACTAAACTTTTACAGTAACTGATAACTCTTTAATAGCTAAGAATGAAACTACACAAAATTGACTTTTAGAATTGCTTATAGAAGAGCACTTTAAAGTTTATTTTTTTAAATTCTGATAACTCAGAACTAGTTGTGAAGCAAGCAGTAGAGTTAAAAAAAAACAAACTTCAACCTGCAAGTCACAAAGAGACCTAATAACAGAGTTTTGTGGACACAGAGAGTCGATACATTCATTTGAATAACTTAGCTTGCGAGCACATTTCTTGAATATCTTAATGGTAATTTTTTTTAAGGAATGAGGAGGCCAGTCGAGATGACTTTGTCTTTTATTCCAAGAGGCTGATGAGAATTCTTATTGAACATGCACTTTCACTCTTACCATTCAAAGTAAGTAGATTTCCTTCATCTTGTCACGAGTGTGAGACAAAGAGGAATCCTGAGTTCCACCAGAAATTAAAACCCAGACCTTTGGTTTCCTTGCTCTGAAGCTCCTATGAGTGGTAGAGAACTCGATGGTGAGCTAAGCTATCATTACATTCAGTGAATTAGTATGTGGAACATTTTTGCTGTCTTGAGGTGTTAAGCTTTGATGCTGTTACCTTAATTTGGTGCATTTTTACTGAGCATGCTTGATGCTGTTACCTTAATTTGGTGCGTTTTTACTGAGCATGCTTGATTCTGTAGGGCAAACAAATTAACCCAATCAGGCTTTTCTGTCAGTTGTAAGTAAACAAATCTTTATGTCATGTATTTGCAAACTTCCCCAATTTGTAAGAGTTTCTTCTATTCAGAAAAACAAAATCAGTCTAAACCTTCAACAGTATGTACTGTAGATGGTTAGTGTGTATTTAATTTAGCATGAACTCCTTGTGATGTCAGTTGTGATATACTTGTGTTTTTTTTTTCGTTTAGAAACATGTGGTGACAACAATGGAGGGCAAAATTTATGAAGGAAGAAAATTTGCAGGGAAAAGGGTAAATGAGACAAAATCTTTTGCTCTTTTATGATGCAATGCAAGTTTCATTGTCGTTTACAGTAGGACTTGCTAAATACAAAACCTCTCAGCACCAGAACAGGTGCTAACTTGGGAGAAGGGGTCATGGTCAAAGGCTTTTAACCCTTTATCTCCCAAAATTTGCCTGTATCCATTTGTACCCCTGGGTGTAGAGAGGCACTGTGAGTAAAGTGTCTTGACCAAGAACACAACACATTGACCTAGGCAGGTTTCAAACCCAGACCTCTCAACCCAGTTTCCAAAGCACTGACCAGAAGGCTATTGCATCTGGGGTGAGTAAAAATTTACCACCTGAACATAGTGGCCTATCCAGCCTAGCTTATCCTGGTCTCTGTTGCATGGTTTAGAAGGTTTGCCACTCCTCTTGGATGAGATGCCAGTGTATCACAGGTTGCTTACCTGATACTTCACCAGTACCCATTTGTACTCTTGGGTGGGGAGATGCATTGCGAGAGGAAAGCGTCCTACCCCAAAACACAACAAAATGACCTGGCCAGGTCTCCAACTTGTACCTCTCACCTGAGAGGCAGGGTGACCATTAGGCCTCTGCTTGTGCCCCAGAGTGAGGGAAGACCTTGATTTACTGAACAAACTGTTGTCATGCTTCTTTGTAGCTGTGTGGTGTATCAATACTGAGGGCGGGTGAAACCATGGAGCCAGCTCTAGAGTCTTTGTGCAAAGATGTCAGAATAGGAAAGATTCTCATTCAGACCAATGAAATAACATCAGAACCTGAGGTGAGGCCGCTAAGTAACACAAACATTAAATTTCCTTTCGCTGTTTCTCCGTGATTTGTCCTTCTTTGAGTCATTTAAAAATTTTCAGTTGTTCATTGGCAATTAGTGTCAGTCCTCTCTATCTATAACCATTGTGGTTCTATTTGTTTTTTTGCCTACCTTTTTGCTGGTCGTATACCCATTGAATTGATTACTTTGAGGTTTCACTTTGTTGTAACATTTAACACCTTAGAGGAGTAGCATCCAATTTCTCCTTACAATATCACCCCTGAAAAAACAATTAGGTTATGAGAATAAAGGAAATTATCACCAGCTTAAGAAGCTCTTGATTTGTAAACAAATTCTCTTTGTCAGCACTTAAAGAATGTAGAGAATGTATAGTTAGCAGTATGGAGATTATTCATACTGATGTTAGGGTGTAAAGAGACAGTCTAAAGGATCATTTAGTTGTTTTGCAATTTGTACAAGTTAGCCTTTTCCCAGGCTAAATGCTCTTTGATTGAGTTTCAGAGCGCGCATTTGGATTGAGTGTTATAAAACCAAAACTAAATGAATTACAACAGCCAGTCATTAACTCTTGATTGTACCACGATTGAGACACCATTTTTTTCACTTTGTTTTAACACAAGTCTCTTTTTTTCTTTTTTCGTTTTTCAAGCTTCATTATCATCGTCTTCCAAAGGGCATTAGTGAAGATCATGTAATACTTATGGACGCTACTGTGGCAACTGGTGCAGCAGGTTGGTGAATCATTTGTTGCGTACATTTAGTGTGATATTGAGTGACAAATCAGTCACAGGCCAGAGGATTTCTGGCAGAGTTAACCCTTTATCTCCTGGAAGTGATTGAAATGTAACCTCTCCCTATAATAACCATTCATTATCCAGTAAACAGGTAGTGAGAAAACTCAAACTTATCAGCTAGAAGTTGTTATCTTGATCTATTATCAAATTTTCGTAACCAATTTACATGGAAATGTGTAGCAGCTAGAAGGGAGAATGAACGATCAGATCATGGGAATTAAGGGTTAAGAGTGCTCACTCCTCTTACAAGATTTGTTATCTTTTTGCAGCACTCATGGCTATCCGAGTTTTATTGGTAAGAGGAGTAATCTAAATACATATAAGCTACATACGCAGTGGTATTTGCTGTGAAAGGGAATCCAAAAAAAGACTTGGACGTGTTGAGGATCATGAAACTCACATAACTTTTAAAGTTTAGCATTAAGTTATTGAGGTTTTTTATAGTTTGGCGCAAACAATCCATGTTATTCTTCTCTGCTCGTAGGCAAAATAGTCTGTAGTATTTCTCTTGTGTTATTATATCTTTCAGTTAGAATGTGCGCAACGATTGGTTAATTTAGCGGGTCGTATTTCACTGTACATCCCGCTAAATTCAAAAGTTTGTTTGAATTGAAATCTTCCCCTTTTATTTGAACCCAAAGATATCCTAAATATCTTACTAACCTCGTTCTCTCGGTCCGTACCGTAAATTACGGAACCTGTTGTTTTTTTTGCTCGGATTTATGGCCAGCACGCTTTTCGCTCAGGCCACAAATAGCGCAAATAACTCAGTCCGTAACGTACGATACTGATCTCGAGGTCGGTAAGTAAGAGGTATGCATTTCTCCAAGTGTCCTTTAATTCGGAATTATATTGAACTACAAGAGTGTTTACCTGTACTCAACTACAGTGATGTCTCAATAGGCTTCGCTTTTGAATGTGATAAACGGTCAGCGGAATTCGAGCGTAGACTTAGTTCCTATTAGCCCTTTAACCCCTGAGAGTGACCAGCATCTAATTTCTCCTTACAATATCACCCCAAAATTACACATAAAGGTCACAAGAGAAAAAGGGAAGTGATCACTAATGATCGAAGCTCTAGATTGTTAAACAAATTCTCCTTGTCAGCACCTTAGGAAATATATTGAGAACATTATGGAGAATGTGTCTCTTGATATTTGGGTGTAATTTTTGGTATTTTATACGATGGAGTGATTGTTTATCCTTGGGCCTTTTATTATTCGATAAAACATACACTGATATCAATAACACTCATCTTGCAGGACCATGATGTTAAAGAGGAGAATATTTTGTTCTTGTCTTTGATAACTGCTGAATCAGGTATGTTAACTTGTTAAATATATATAATGTAGGTTTAATAACCAGTGTAACTTATTAACACATAACTTTCTATCTTTTCTTCATTTTTAAACGAAAAAGGGGAAAAAGAGATGTAACGAAAAACGGTCATTCAATAGATCCGGGCAACGGATTCTGAAAACTCTGTACAGCCTTTTGAAGCCAGGCCTGAACTGAAACAGGTAGAGATCGTAGTTGGCCAAATCGGATATGGAGTGTGTTCAATTTTGGTCTAATTTAGTTTGTGGTTCTGAGGGACTAGATGACACTACCGTGCCAAAAAGTTGTCATGTGGGCACCCCACCCGGGAACGTGAAGGGCAAACTATCTGAAGGATGCGAGGCTTATTCAATGACAGCGCTTATTACAAAAATTGGACGAGACAGAGAAATGCTTCTAGAAATTTAACGGTACATTTTTGTTATCGGAACGTCTACAGAAGTTATCAAAGGTATTTCTTAATTTTCACGACGCTTCTCTTTCGATACATTTCAACTGCTTTACATCAACATCGATGACGCTGTCTCCTTCTTAATCTGAGTCTACGAGCTCCATCGTAGGGTGGTTCGCGGTTTCTTCGTCTGGGTCTGTGCATTCGAAAGGATTTACATCTAGTTCCTTCAAGATATTCAACTGTGTCTGAAGCACTGCAGCTTGTAAAATAATTATTCGAATAAGTGCCGTACCGACGCTGCGGCGCTGATTAATCTTTTTGTCTCAAATGTGGCGCTTATTTGTGGGAAGCGCTTGTTCGAGTAAATTTGGTATTTGAAAAAATTCAGTAAAAAACAGGCGAGAGTTTACGTGCTTTATTGGGATGTAATGCTCCAATAAGGGGTAGTGTTACCAAATGACTGGCGAAGGGTTAGGGTCGCGTGAGGTGGACGAACACAGGCTACAACGGTATTGATGAGTCATCTGGTTCTTCAAAATCCAGGTACTGGAGGGCACTTACCATATTTGCCTTATTTCTATACAGAATAGTAGCCAGGGGGGGGGCAAAAGGGGACTGTTCTTGTGTCTTAGAATAAGACGGTTAAACTGTTTTGTTGTAGGTGTCCATACAATAGCTTATGCATACCCGAAGGTCAAAATAGTCACAGCAGCAGTGGACCCAGAAGTGAACGATAAATACCACGTCATACCTGGAATAGGTGAGTTACACTTACTGACCAAATTGTTGATTCTCCCTACCGTACCCATACATTTTCAAACAAAACGGTATCGAGGGTACAGATAATTATCAACTTGAGGGTGTGTTAATGATACGAGACTAAATTGTAAGGAAATTACCAGCAGTTAGAAGGGAGGACTAAAAATTCCGATATTAGGAGTTTTTTAAATTCATCTGCACCTTATTGGCCCCTTTGTAGAGCCATTGAAGGTTCATTCAGTCCAGCGCTCTAAAGGTGTTTCAAAAGCAGCCGAAATTCTCATCAAATTTGTAGTAACCCCTAGTAACAACAAAGCCACATTCACTGGAATAGACATATAAAAATGTAGGAAAATGCCATCGCAATAGCCAAACCTTCAAAATTTCCTACAAGCGGTCTACCGCTGCCCATAAGACCTCCTATCGCCGTCTGTTGAGCCCGCGAGCAGGCTCTTGTGTTTGGCTCGACAGCTGGTTATGGAAAAAGATATTGATACCCCTGGGAAATCTAGACCTCCTTTGGAACAGGAGACCCTCTACGCCTTCAAAACTACCACATGTTAATGAAACCACTTCCCCCAAAATGAATTTCTTCGAATTCCAAATAATTATTCCTTCTGGGTTTGTGTTGAGGATCATAATAAGGTTTTTCAGTAGCTTTCAACTTCACTGAACATTCAAGAAGTATTCTGTTTTACATTTTCTATAGGGAATTTTGGCGACCGTTATTTTGGAACTGCGAACTGACAAGAATCTTACGGTGTTGTCGTAAAGTACGTTCATTTTTATAAAATGTTTCGTAGAGAGAAGCTTGTTTGTTAAAACATTTAATGGACCATTTTTATTAACAAATATGTAAAATATCACTATTGTATCATTTATTATTGAAAATTACACATGATATTAAAAAGAACGCCAAACTGGTTAACTTTAGTAATAATAACATAATTTTAACAAGCTCTTCTAGAGCGTCGAAATACACTCTGTTTCATATCTTTGGGATTGACGCTGACATTCGCAAGAGTATTTGAGAGGATATCTTATTTATTACCTTTTTTGATTGTAAAATGAACGATTATGTTAATGAACTGAAGGCGAAAAAGGATTTTTGTAATTCAAGCATTGAAGTAAAGTTGGCAACGTCTTGAATTTGATTTGTATTCCTAGTTTCTTGACAATAAACAAAATATAAAATAAAAGTCTTTCCCATGTTCTTTATCAGTCGCACACCCTGCGTACTTGAAATTTTCCTTTTTGCCATCTTTTTTAAGTGATGCATTTCAACGCGAAGGAGTAAGGGAAACTTTTCTCCCTACTTCTCTTGCGCTTTGTCCCTATTACAAGTCGCTCGCCGTTAGCGCTGATTTCTCAGAGTGTACGCGAAAATTTGAGACGGTGGTCAGGAACTATCAACGCTATATCAAATCGTAACTCCTACCGCTCTAAATTGCTTGTTGCTAGAGAAACAGAAAACTTACGATAGATGTCTCCGTGTGTTAGAGAGACATGACCTCAGTTTTGTCTTGGTTTAGTTTCTGAACGTCTTTTTTATAAATGAAAATATAAATCGACCGCCGTCAGCCAATCACAAGGCTTGTATTTTCTTCGCAAACTTGACCATATGTTTTATTTTTTGTTTGTTTTTGGTGTAGGTGTAATGTGTTTTCGCAACCAGCTGTTATGAAACTAATAAAAATAGTTTATATTTGTCGTTTGTTCCTTACCATCAGCATACCCCTCAGGGTTGTAGGCAATTATAATTTTTTTTTGTGATTGATTTTTAACGAAGCATCCCTAGAAGACTGACCGTGACTTCTACCTTTTGCATCAAAGGACAACTATCCTCCCACTGATCTTCGCAGTTAAAACAAGGAAAATGAAGCCTGGTTGCAAACATATACATGTATGATTAGCTCCCACTGTTATTTTTGTAAATAGTTCGCGCTATAGTCGTCCTTGTCTACAGTGGCCCCGTTTTATTATCAATCTTTAATGTGCTTTGAAAGCTGCTTAGTTATTGAAGTCGTTCAAGATTGATACTGTGTTCGTTTCAGTAAAATCGTTAATTTTTTTCAGCTTCTAAGGCTATCTCTATTCCTGGTGATTCCGTGCTCTCTCCTTTACGTACTAACTTTGCAGTCTTTTTTTTACCTGATTTCACTCTTCCTTCTGAATTTAGAGGTGATCCTGCAGTGTTTGTGTTACTCAGTGGCGAAGAAGAATTCTTCCTGTTTTTGACGGCTTTTTGCAAACCTTTAAGTCTTACGTTGATCTCGTTTATCTGCGAGAAGTTCATTTTAGATTTACCTTGCTCCGAGGGGTTTTCTTCAATGCCTTCTGTGCCTTCTTCGGCTAATGGCGGAAGAGGTTTGACCGGTTTCGGGACAAATTTATACCCTTTGCGATATGAGCTAGTGGTTTGTTGATTGAATATTCCATAAAGTCTTAATAAATCTTCCTGCACTGGCGTACAAGGAGTAAAAAAGGCAGGAACTATAATTCTATCAGGCGCAGTTAAAGGCCGATCCTTCTTCATCTTTTTCCTCTCGACAATGTCTGGAAATAGACAACTTTTCATCGCTTTTGCGCTCACAGTCTTGCGCAACTTTTGTGTTGATTTTTCTGTCACCTTCTTATTTTCGACGGTGTAAAAAGGAGAAATAATCCGTTTTCTTTTGCGCTGCATTTCTTTTTTCCATTGTGCTGCAGTTTTATAGTGCTCCAAGTCGCATACTTCCAACGAAGCCTTTCCATCTTCAATCAAAATATCTGCACACTGGGCATGCCCTACTTTTAGTGCATGTATTAGCGGCGTTTCTCCTTTGCTATTTTGTGTATCCACACTTAAAGCGTAGTATTTCAATTTCTTAACAATCATCTTGACAATCGAAATATCTCCAACAGTAATTGCGTGAAAGAGTGCCGTGTTTCCATCGCGATCGACGGCGTTTAAATCATAGTCCACATACTGAAGAAACAGAGCGACAAGTTTTTTCCTTTTCAAAATACACGCATACGACAAGGTGGTAAGCCCTTGTTCGTCCTGAAAATTCAGGTCAGCTCCGTTTTTTAAAAGCATCTTTGCCAAGCCGAGTGCTTTCTCTTCGTCGTCTAGGAAACAAACCTCCATAATCACAGAACGCTTGTTTTGGCCTTTCCAGTTTATATCAGAGCCAGCTTCGATTAGCAATCGAGCTTGTCTCCAACGTTTGTTTCGAATGGCTTGACTCAAAGCCGTCATATCGCTTAAGAAGTAACTGTTAGCGATCGAACAATTTGCTATTCGCTCCTTATCGGCTAGAGAGTCAAACTTTTCACTTTGCTGCGAGTGAATTGACTCGAAATTACAATGACACCGCAAAAGTAAAAGCAGAAGTGAATAGGCAAGTACAGTATGCTTAATTCTGGCCAATTGGGTGCAAAATAGATAACTACAGACAGGTGATACCGCACCGTGAATTATTTATTTTCTTAATAAGTCTGACTTTTGCGTGCGGGAGGGCGAAGACCATAACAAAGCGCGAAATTTTCTTCATTTTGATTCACGGAGAAAGAAAAATTTTAAGACAGACGAAAGACAAAAACTTGAAAGCTTTTACTTTTAACATAGACATGTTGGGTGCCTCAATGATAGAGTTTTTGCCCTTTCAGTGAATACAAAGCATAGAAAATATGTCTTTCAAAACATTTATTTTAAACAACGTCAAGGCGCTACATTGACATAGGCAAATTTTAATTCAAACATTTCTTGTTTTGATTCAAAGGATTTAAATTTTACATATAAATTTATTTACAATAATAGCGATAAATTTTTGTAACCAATTTGTTGGGGATATTTTGATTTACTCATGATATTGGTTTGCCACATTTTATTAAGATTTTGGCACTTTTTTAATCGCTGTTTTAAAAGAAACATTTTAATTGCCGCACGGTTTTTCCTGGGAAAAGGAGACAGAAAGATCGGTCATCGACGGTTAAATTTAACGCAAAGGTTGTATTTTATCAAGGAATCCTTTTGCAAAGGAAGAAATGCAGTGTCTTAAAAGAGAGAGTACATATTATCAGCTCTGTAGGATTGAAAAAACCAACGGTAAACTATGAACCAAGTTCGCATGAAAAACGAGAAAATTAGGCAAACTTTAAAGATTGTTTGCTGAAATTTCCTAAACGAAAAAAAAATAAGACGTAGCCTCTTGAATCGTTCAGCTGAAAATTGTCAAAAATATGGTATACTATTAACGGGAAAATCGGAAGCTGATCTTAGATAAGTTTGTTGGATGAGCCGCCTTGGACGTTGGTCACCGAATATGTAGCTTATTTGACATAAGTTTCTTTCAACGCAGCTACTGCTGGAAAAGTACTGAAGGTGCAAGTGATTGCACAAGATCAAACATGGCGGCGAACATGTGAGAGAACAAATTTGGAATGGTAAGCTCTTTGTGACGATTTTTTAAGTCTGTTCTTTTTACATATCATATCTCTTGTATGAAAAAATTAGCAATGTAGCTGTGTCTCTCATAGGGGAAGAAAAAGAAGCCGTTTATTGACAAGAGAAGTGCTCACAGTTTTCAACTTGTGCATCGGAGTCAAAAAGATCCCTTACAAGCGGACGAGGAGAGTTCTAAACATGTGTTACTACCGCTCGATTCTTCAAGTCAGGCATGTATTATTATCTAATTCTTGAAATTAAAGTTCTAGGATCTAAGCATTTATCAAATTTATCATCGGTCTGAAAAGGTCTGTAAACAACATTCTTAAAAACACAGCACATGTTCCTCGGGTATAACAGCACTATTTGGTGTGAAAAAGTTTTGAAAGTTCTTCACGGTAAGTTTCATCAAGTTTCCTAAAAAATGTTGAATTTGATTTTATTAGTTCAAAGACATTAGTGATAAACATTTACCGTTAATTTTTTCTTAGAAAAATTTGTGTTTGTGGAAAGAAACAATGGTCATTTGATAATAATATTTGAGGGTGTAGTTGTTAAATAAAAAGAACAGTTATTTAGTTGGTTTTACCAACTCAAACTGAACGTGTCAGTTAAAGTTAAGTGATGTGACTTTTTCATCCAGGTCTTAAATTGTAAATAATCAGGCCATACAATTCATTGATACTCTAACATTTAAACCATCTGCTATAGAAATGTTGTTTATTAACATATATGTTCCCCTGAAATTGAGTGAATAATTATTTGCTTTACTTACATTCAGGATTCAAGTCAAATAGACTCCATGTAAGTATATTTATAATATTTTATTAAATAAATGAGATGCTATGAGGAATTTGATCAGTTAAAATCATTTATTGCACTGGTAAACTCATGAAAAAATTGAATTTTGTTTCAGAACAGCTTGGGATGTTGGGTGAACACTTGAAAAGTATGTTAATCACTCACCTCTAGCTTGTGATTGATATACTTTTCTTGAGTTTCCTAACATCCTGTTTAGGTAATTAAACTGGTAAAAAAATAGGAAGTGCAGTCTATTGCTTAAAGTATTAATATATTTGTAATCATAATTCATCCAATTGATTGTGGTGACTGTATAAAACCCTTTTTACATGCATGATCCAGTACCAGATGCTACAGTTCTTCACTAGAAAATCCTCTATCCTCTGTAATAGTCTTCTTAACCCTTTAACTCCCAAGATCTGACTGTTAATTCTCCCCTCTAGCTGTTATACATTTCCTTGTGGATCAGTTATGATAATTTAGTGTTACCGTAATTTCCGGTCGATTACCCGCACGGCCGATTACCCGCACCGGCCGATTATTGCATACGGCGAAAAAAAAAGTCAACGGATTACCCGCACCGGTGGATAACCCGCACGTTGTTATTCAACTTTTTCGGTGGCGAAAACGTGACATTAAGGCGATACATTTCAGTCTTTCGATTCAGACATGTGCACAATTCTGTGTCAATATTAGCTTATACTTTATTGATAAAATTATACAGTGAAAATTGAACAGTAAAATTATACAGGGCGAGTGTTAAAAACTTGAATGATAAAGTAAGTTCAGTTCAAAATCCATTAAAATCTTCATCCTCAGTGTCACTATTAAATAAGTCCATTAACTGCGCATCGAGTACAGGATCCAGAATTGCGGTAGATGTTATTTGTTCATCGTCACTGATGTCGGATGTCTGAGATGCATCATCGTCAGTGCCACTTGTTTCGCACCTATTATTTTCAACATTCTGGTGATGCATTTGGGATTTAAAATTACTGTTGGCAATTTCTCAAAAAAATCGATATCTCCTGTTCTACTGGGCCTAACAAGTCCCTTAAAACGGGAAAATTCTCTTTAGCTCAAGCTAGTGAAAACTGGAAATTTGTTACTGATGCGCCGGATATCCTTGGATTATTTTTGTCACCATCAAGGTTTTGTTTTCACGCGTGCCGATAAAAATTTGTTTGTCATGCAACTAATTATGCGTGAAATAAACTCGAGTTGGCATCATGTTTTCGTGCCGCTTTGTGGCACTTTTGATACAATAAAATTCATTTGAGAGGTGGAAACGCAGGTAGGTGAGAAATTTTTTCAATTCAACTTCCAGAAGAATTTAAAATTGTCACATAACCCGCACCTCCCTATTACCCGCAGTGGCGCGGATTTAATGCAAAATCAACAGATTACCCGCGGGTAATCGACCGGAAATTACGGTAGATCATAATAACAACTTTTACCTAATAAGTTGGAGTTTTCTCAATACCTGTTTGTAGGACAATATATGGATATTATAGGGAGAAATTCCATGTTAATTACATCTGGGAGCAAAAGGATTAACAATCTTTAGTTGACATCCACATGTAAACAAAGGGAAAAATTCAAGAAAACCAAACAAAACAAACTAGAAGAGCCAAAAGAAAAAAAGGAAGAACAAACAAAAAGAACAAGTTAAATTAATGTCTTTGATACTAAGGTTGTTGTCCTTATTTGTAACATTGTACTTTTTTATTTTCCTGTTTATACACCAGACCAGTGTGATATGGTAATTACTGTAACTTCTGAATTTTGTACTGCATTAATATCACTTTATTGATGTTGCTATTAATATTATTGCAATTGTTTCTTCAGTGATGAGCATAAAAAGAAGGAGGAGGAAAGACAGCATGGGATTTTCTTTGACGATGACTACAATTACTTGCAGCATCTTAAACCTCGCACAAACTTTACTTTGGAACCACTCCCTGATAATGTGACTGTAATTGAAGCCAAGAAAACTTCAGATCATGTGGAGGTAAGTTGCATTTTCTCAGACTTCACTGTTAACAACACTTTGCCCTTTCATCACAAGTTGATTTCACTCAACATACTTTTGATGTTAAAATTAACTGAATTTGATTTAATTCTCTTTTTCTAGTTTGGTAAAGTCAAATTACCAACTGAAGTGTTTGCCTCCAGATATGAAGAAGAGGAGGGAATGCTTAATCTTGCTGCACCAGTGTCAGGTGATTAACAGATATCTCTTTTCTCTCTTGAGTTGGCCTGACCATGTACACAATGGGGAATAAAATTGTGTGTTTAGTCTAAACTGCAAAACAGCCATATTTTTGCATTGCTCAGGGCAATATACACCTACTGCTAAGTTAATCCTTTAACACCCATGAGTGACTGAGACAGAATATCTCATTACAATATCAATACACTATCAAGCAGACAAGTGATGAGAATGTAGAAAAATATAAATTAGAAGATTATTAGTTGATCCAATACCAAATTCTCCAAACTAATGTCAAAAGAACTATATGGCAGACAGTAAGGAGAATTACTAATGAGATCTTGGGAGGTAAAGGGTTAAGGTGTAGAGAGAGTGTAATAATAGGGTAAGGATGTGAAAAGTCATTCATAGTAGCGAATGTGAAGCTGTGCACATTGCATCCAAGGATTCCCAATACAAGTTCTTTGAATGCATAACTACTGATCATTATATTGATTTCATTTGGTTTCCATATTTTTCATTTTAGGTCCTCGCCCAGACCTGGATCCTGATATTGTAGCTGCCTTAGATGATGCGCTTGATTTGAATGACCCTGATAACATTTTAGAGGATGATTTTATGTTGAAGGTAATGGAGATGTCTTTTAAGAGGGGTTTTTTTTTTTTTTAAGAAATGTAGTAGCATGAGAATAGTGTTAAGTGTTTAAAAAAACGCTCAGGTTATTGAAAGTTAACCACAAAGTTTGGTATAGCTGCTTGAGTATTTCTTATCTCTAAATGTAAATGAACAGCCTGCTTGGAGAATAGGTAGATATAATCTTAGCACAGTTTTTCTACCTTTAGTATTTTGCTCACAAGAATTTAAGATATATATAAATCCGAATTGAAAAAGTGTTTTTAAGAATATTTTAGAGGAATTTCATTTTCTCTTTATTCGCATCACTGCTTAAATCTGTTCAACTAATCTTGTAAAAGGTTGTTCTTTTATTATTAAGAATAAATTCGTATTTTTTCTTTTCTTCAGGCAAATGATGAACTTGCATGTTATGAAAGGTTAGTACTTTTTTGGTAGACCATGTGACATACTTGTACCTTGCAAGTCTAACACACTTTGAACTCTAAACAATTTTTCCTGAATACTTGTTGTTTCAAAGATATTTTGTTCTTTAAACCAAAGTTTACAAGTTACAAAATAATCTTGTTTTATATGAAGTGGAACTTTTTTTGTTTTTTTGGAGACTTTTGCTGTTATTCTCTATTACAAAGTTTACTGTGTGACAGATTCTTTGTGGACAACTTGGTACTGGTAAATATTTAGATGGTCTTGAATTACTCTGTTGCTGCAAAAATGTAAATGTTCTTCTTTGCAGTGATGACAACTTGATTAAGAGTGATGATGAAGATGAAAGTGATGAGGATGATTACCCTTCAGATGAGGCTGATGAGTCAGATGATGGAATGTCGTATTTTGAGGAAGAGGAAACTAAATCAAGATTTACAAGCTATTCCATGACATCATCTGTAATAAGGAGGAATGAAGGTTAGGAAGGAAAAAAAAGGATAATTGTATTGTTAGGTATGCCCTATAGTGCAAGCTTCTGATGTTGTGTTAAACAAACAGACAGAGATAAATAGACAGAAAGACAGATTGACATATGTCAAAAAGATTTTTGAATGGCAGACTGACAGAGGAGAGAATGAAGCAAGGAGACAGACAAGCAGACAGACAGAGTGACAAGCAGACAGACTGACAGAGTTACAAGTAGACAGACAAGTGGTCAGACAAAAAAACAAAGAAAGAGACAGACAAGCCAATAAACAGACAATTAGACAGACAGATAGGCAGAACACAGAAAACTAACTGCTCAAAAATATCAAGAAAAGGGGAATTTTTATGTCATTGAACATTTTGTAAGGAAACTTATTATGTTTATTATAATTTTCATAACTCAAGTCTGGTTATTTTGGTTCTAGGTTTGCAACTTATAGATGAGAGATTTGAAAAGGTACTCTTTTTGTCGAACTCCCTTCTTACAGTAATGATAATCTATATACTCCAGTTTAAATATACTAATATTACTTACATAATAAGTAGTACTTACAAAACAATCATGATTTGCACTTACTAATGTCCATAAACTTATATTTTTTTTTCATACATATGTGGGTGGACCTGGTAATATTTTGAAGTGATAAATCCATAGAACTTATGTTGTTATTTGATAAATATTTATGTTTTTAGTTGATGGAGGAATATGATGAAGATGAGATTGGAGCACTGGATCATGAAGAGTTAGAAGGCTCCATTCAGCCAGACAGTAAAAGGCTCAATGCTCTTGCTGAAGAATTCATTGAAAGCCAACAAGTACAAGAGTGAGTTCTAAAAAACTGATTAACTTGGTGACAATTGAGAGATGGGCATTGCATGATAATAACAGGAGCAGTGTACTCTACTCAGGGCCACAATGCCACCCATTGAATATTAGCAGGGTTTTCAGTAAGTTATGAAATAGGTGTCTGCTCAACCTTAAGTAGGTGGCATTAACACATTGGGGGACTGTAGGGTCCCTCAAAACAAGGGGGGTCTAGAGGCATGCTCCCCCAGAAAATTTTGAAATATGGAAGCTCAGAAACATAATTTCCAGCCTTTCAGGCATTAAAATTGTTGCGTCTGAGTGCGCTTGGCCACCATTTTTAAAAAAAAAAGAGAGACTGTGTAGACCTGGAATTAGATATTTCAATTTTGAAGGGCTGGGCACAAGTGAATGTTGCTTACCAGGATGCTTACATCATTGAAAACATGGCAGTTGTCATGTATCGAAGCACCAGCATGTGTGTTTTCTTTTTGTCTTATATTGTACAAGATATGACAATAAAAACTCACAAACATGGAAGGAAGGTGAATAGGGATATGTAAATTCATTGATCCATCCTATGGCCCAAAGTGTTGACCAGGTGATATACAAAAATTATATTTTACAGTTCCACCTATGCATATTTACTGACTACAAATTATTTCTCCTAGTTTGTCTGATGTTAAGGAGAGTATACTGGTCAGAGGCCATGATAAGAATGAAGACAGTGACAGTTCTCCAGATGAACTGGTCAAAGTTGCAGAGGAGCCCAAGGAGAAATGGGACTGTGAATCCATTTTAAGTGAGTATCTATGTCGGAAAATAATTATTAGCCTAATGTTTTGTGATATGAAAGAGTTAGGGTTTTTCAAATCTCAAAAAGTTTAGCTCAGTTTTTCAACTTCACCTGTTTTAACATTGCTATGAAGAACAAATAGAATGCCAACATTTATTTTTTTCTGTTATTCTGTATGGTGTTAGAAAGAACATATTAGGCCATATTTGCTCTTGTTGATACCCTGAGATAAAATGACATCCCATCTTTAAAAATAACTTGTCAGTTTTTAATAGAATATATTTATTTTTATTATTTTATGATCCACAGTTAGTCAGCAGACTGGTGTTCTTTGTTCACTGGTTTAGCGTTACACTTGTGGGACAGTGACTAAGTCACGACTCTTGTAACTGAGCTCCTTGTTTTAAGGTGCATCTGTTACTTCTGAGTGTGATTTTGTTCTTTTGCTTCTTTACAATTTAGTTTGTGTTGTGCTGTTTAACACACACTGAGAAGTGGAGAGACAGTTTTAGATTACAACAATTTCGTCAGTTTTTGTAAAAGGACAGAAATGATTAAGATGTTAGCCTTTTAACAATCTAATGTAAATAAATTTTTACCATCATCACTATTAGGTACTTATTCAAACCTGTACAATCATCCCAAACTGATTAAAGACACTCCAAGGGTGAGTTTCTTATCACTTTAATTTGCTTATTTATAAATTTACAAACGGTTTTTTTTTTAACAATTATAAGAATTTTTTTATTATTTTCCCGTTTGACAAAGTTCTTTGGCGTATGAGTCCTGTTTTGTGATAGGATAGAATCAAGAAGACAACTGACAATTTTCAACATTAATACGGGATTGTAATTGGTTCAGAAAAATCTCACCAGTTGGTAGACCAATCAGATTAGACAAAAACTAATCAATCAATGGATGTGTACTTTGAGTTCTCATTGGCTTCTTGTGGTATTTGCCTTCGGTGACGTGTGTTTACTTTGTGTTCTCATTGGCCCTTTGTAATAATTTCCTTGCTCTGATTGGCTTTCCTGCGCTCTTCGACGGTGAAGTGTGTTTACTCTGAGTTCTCATTGGCTCCTTACGATAATTACCTGCTCTGATTATCTTTCCCGCGCTTTATTTCGATGAGGTATTTTTACTTCGAGTTCCTTATGATGTTTGGGTTTCCCGCGCTTTACGTCAGTAACGAGTGTCTACTTTAAGTTCTCATTGGCTCCTTACGATAGCTGCCTCTTCTATGATTGGTTGTTGTGGCTACTTCGGTTTTTACTTTACTGTTTTTGGTTCCCTTTAAGGTGAAGCCGATAAAACTATCCAAGGCTGGTATTCCACTTGGTGTGCTTTCGCAAGTCGGCGTATCCAACAAGAATGTGCAAGCCGGCGAACGCAGCGAAACAGAGGAGACAGAAAAGCATGTTTCTCGCAACACGGTCAGAAGCAAAGACGAAACTAAAGAAGAGAAAAAACATAGGAAACAAGAAATCAAGAACGATAGAAAGGTTGGTATTCTTTTGAATGAAGAATTTCCCACATTTCTTTACACATGTTTTGCGTAGGGCGAAACACTGTGGAAACTCTGCAACTGTGCTACGGTTTGTGTTTCTTGAAATAAAGTGACCCTAAGGGTTAGCTCCTTAGTTGCAGTCCTCTCTATCCTCACTGACAATTCATGTTCCTTCTTAGCCTAGTACAGCCTCTGTATTTGTTCTTTTTCTCTTACTTAAATAATATTTTCTGGTCTCCTTAAATCTGAGGTTGATGCTGCAGATCGTAGATCGCAAACTACACATCCTTTGGTTTAAAGTAACTTGCGCCTTGCGTTCTTTTCTTATTACTTATTCATCTACAACTGTATATTTTTTTGTTTAGAAGCACTCAGGTTTTTTTTGACGGCGTTTAGTTTTCAAACACTTGCCATGCCTAAAGGTAAAGAAATAAACAGAACTGACTTAAATTTGTCTTTTTTTTTTTTTTTTCGTTTACTAGGTGCGACGGATGGAAAAGAAAGCGAATAAGATTGCTTTCAAATCCGAAAAGCAAAGACAAGAGCAGTCCTTGCTGAATACAAAACAACAACAGGGAAAGAAGCTCTGATACCTGTACATATTGCAAACGACAATTGAAAAAAAATCAACTCCTACATACGCCCGTATAATCCCGTGGTTTAAAATTTTAATCCTAGAAGTGCTCCATGAAATTCACGAGAACGAAACACTTTTCAGGTTCTTTAATACGAAAAACGGCGGTAAATGGGAGCTAGAAACCTCTGCTTTTCTACAGCTCCCAAAGCTTTCGGCAATGCAGCCCTTGGTGGTAATAAAGCGAGGAAATGAAATTCAGGAACACCGGTTCCATGGTATCCCATTATTGAACGTACAAACATAAGTTGCGCGCGCTAAGCGTAGGAATACTCGCGTGATTATACGTTGTCGATTCCATTGGCTGGAGTAAGTGTATTTTCCAACAGCAGGTAATGCCTGGTGAATGCCTCTGCTGACGCACGTTACCCGATTTTGATTGAACTAAAAACCTATTAAGAGCTCAGAAAACGAAAGTCAAATATGACCGTGAGGCACTAGGGCGCATACTAAGCTATACATCTGAACGTTGTGCCGCGTAGCACTGGGAACACAAATGGTGAAACACAGAATTAACTCTGAAGTGTAAATTAAAGTTTTAATTTTGCTTTAATTTACACTTCAGAGTTAGTTCTCTGTTTCACCATTTAAGCTATACATCGCCTTACTGCCACCAAATTCTTCTTACGTTGGAGTTGTAAATATTTAGTGCTTAGTACAACTTTTAATAATAATTTTTTTACCCGATATTGTAGTACGTTGTACAGGAAAATGATATTGAGAACATCATGAATATGCTGAGGGTGTAAACTTGTCTTAGAACTGACGTTTAATAGTAAAAAAAACAAAACAAAACAAAACAAAAAAGCCATTTTATCCGAAACGGAAAGAAAACTTTCTTTTGCTCGAAGTGAAATGTTGATATGAGAACTCGCTATTCTTACATCCTACTTAATTTTCTTAATTTTCTTACATCCTACTTTAAACTGCCTCTTCTGCAAAGGTAGGTAACCACCCCTCCAATAGAGCACGTAAGTCTGAACTAAGCGTCTGCTCTAAACTCCTCTTTCCCCGGCCCCAGCTTTCTCTTGGACTCCACGTGTACTTTCGAAACTGAATGGTGATCGAAATATTTACACCTTCCTTTCTAGTAAAGGATGAAGATTTCTGTTCTAGAAATAGAAAGTTGTGTAATTGTCCAAGAGATCTTCCTGTCAGTCTGTTGTTATCAATCCGGAAAGCCGAATAAACATTGATGTCACCGTGACGTAGAGACCACACCACCGATTTGTGATCGCGGGCTCACACCGGTTTACGCAAGAGCTTCGGCCATCTTGACTGTGAACGCTTGGTACAACGTAACGGATAAGACTTTCTGCGTCCAGTATGTCTTCAAGAGCACAGAGGGATAAAGGACAGGCACAGAACACAAATCAGGCTATTTTATCAGAGTTACTGAAAGAGGAAGAGAATAGATACTGTGCCGATTGCGGGGCTAAAGGTAAACTAAGTTTGGAATGTTGTATAACCTTTTATTTCCGTGACAGAGTATCTCTGTTTCTTACGCTCCTCATGTTTCCTGGTGAATGATGTAGTTTTAAACTTCTTGTTTAGGGCCTCGATGGGCTTCATGGAACCTGGGTGTTTTCCTGTGCATTCGTTGTGCCGGTATACATCGAAATTTAGGGGTACATATATCAAGAGTGAAGTCTGTGAACCTTGATTCATGGACTCCGGAACAGATGAACGTAAGTTGAACTTTTAACCACTGATTTCATATTTCTGCTGGTCTTGGTATTATTCTCGCTTTGAATTTGAGTATTTTCGTTTTCAGAGCATTCAGCAGTGGGGAAATAAACGAGCAGCAGAGTTTTGGGAATGTTATCTGCCGTCCGACTTTCGCCGACCGCAAACTGACTCGTACCATTCAAAAATACCGCTCATGTGTATCACTGCGATTGTTTGGCCTTATCTTTTTTAAATTTAGCAGTCAATACTCTTGTTTGCCGGCTAGCATATTCTTTTTATTGCTTAATTTGCTTTAACTTTCTTTCGGCAAAATTTAGCTTCGTACTTGTTGCGAATTCAACTTTGTCTTGATGTAACTTTGATCATGAACTAATCACGTTGAAGTCGTTAACCGTAAACACGATTCAATGGCGTTTCATACCATTTTAAATGCACCGATTTTGAAACATGTTCGTCTTCTATTGAGAGGCGGGGCTGTTTGGGCGTTTAGGTATTGTTCCTGTGGTAGTAAGGGATCGATGGCATTCACTGGTTATAGTTTACGTGATACCGCGCGTTTCGAAGGCGATAACTGAGCATTCCAATTCGTTTGCGTGCTTTGAAATTTCATATTTTACCGATCGTTCAATTTGGTCTAATATCGTCTAATCTTTCGCCACACGCGTCGAATTTTCTTTGGCACTTCGTCAATTCTGGCGAAAAGAATTAGGAAGTCTTAAACGAGTGATTACCCTCTGCAGTTTCAAAAGTCACTTTACTCAATGCTCTTACTAGTTCAGCTGTTTTCTCCAAGTTTGTAGCGACAAAATCGAATTCATTTTAACTCGAATGGCGAATGGGCATTTTCTGGTGGTAAAATAGGTTACCAAGGGTGACATCTTTGTTGAAAAATTTTAGTTTGAAACAAACTGAGAAAAACTGGACTCATTCCTTGTATGATAAAGTCTGCTTTCTGTAAGTCGTCTGGGATGGAATACACTGATGTTTGTTTTCGAAAATTGTTACATTTTATAATCATCTCTCGTACAATTACATTTGAATATGTTGCATTATGTTTTCATTGTTTAAATGTATCTGCTTACCAAAAATTCTTAATCATTTTGTGAATAGAATGAATGACTACTGTTCATTTGCCATTTTTTTTGTTGTTTTTCTTTTTTTCTCTCTTGGAATCTACAGAACAGTAGAGGCATTTATCAGAAGTAAATATGAACGAAAACAATATTTAAAGAAAGACGGATTACCTCCAACTAGATCCACCTCAAGTTCTGCCAAAGAAACAAAATCTTCAGACAAGGTAATGGGTAATGACAGAGGTTCATCAGTTGCTGTGTGAGGGAAGTCAAAAGGTTTTTAAAACACTAAATTTAGTGGCACCCTCCCCCCCTCCTTTAAAGAAAAAAAAAGAAAGAAAAAACAGATCACATTATTTGGTTAAGAATCATGTAGATCCATGGATTTGTGAAAAAAAACTTTCTATGGTGGCTTGGCTGCAAATTTTGGTGTGAAGTACAGTTCCTTCTTAGGAGTTAAGATTTGAGATTTCAGAATGTTAGGTTTCAGGTTGGTTCTGGTTGTTAAGTTGTAACCAAGTTTTTTTGTATGTTTACTTCATGAGATATATTGTTTCTGAAACAGAGGAAAAGGAGGGAAAAGAAGGAAGAAGGCATATCTATAACCCCTCTTAAAATTGAAGCTGAAAAGAAAGTAAGTTTAAGTATCATGAATTATTTGAATTCAGGCTTGTATTGGGCATGAACCTGTACTCTTATTTTGGAAGTTAGAATCAGTCGGTGGTTGCCACCGAAATTTTCTGCTATGTGTGGCTTGGTTGATGACAGCACCTCAACACTGTCTTAGGGGCCAGTGTTCAAGCACCTTTGAATCCTGGGTTTTTTAAATTTTGTTTTGAGGTTAATTGCAATTGAGATTAACTAAATAATGCATCTTAACAGGCAAATTGTCTTTCACCATAACATCATTCATTTACTTGCCTTTTTATTATAATGGGCAGAAGATCGTATTGAAACTTAGTAGAACCAATGCAAACTATACTGTTCCTAATCACTTTGCTCCACTAATAAGCAGTGTAAACATAAAGGTTTTGTAATTCAAAGTGCTGTGGAAAGTTAGCCTAATGTTTTAAGAGGTCTTTTTGCAGAAGATTAAAGGAGTGTGGAAGGAAGGAAGGTTTGTTCAGTTATTGAAGATAGGAAATTTTGAAAAAATAAATCTTGTAACTTATTTGTTACTTTGCTTTCTCTCTTTTTGTAATGAAAGGTTGCTCCTGCTGTCAGTTCAGTGGCTCAACCACGCCCACACTCCCACCCTCCCCCAGTAAAAGCACCTGAACCAGCCAAACCTGCTGCTCTGGTTGATCTTCTGTCCTTAGACACCCCAGCACCTGCCTCAGCCCGAGCACCTGCACCAGTCAGTTCTGCTGGTTTGCTAAATTCTCTTGCCCAGCCTATGCCTGCTGCTTCACAACCTGCCAAGACTGGTTTAGAGAGTGAGGTAAATGGTTTGAATTCAGTGGTCTTTTCACCAGCCAGGTTGTTGGGTTTACTAAACACAAGTGTCTCATGAGGACCCTCGAACATGGGAATGTTATGTTTTTCAGACAGTTTGGCTATCATTGGAAGAAATTTAGCTTGCCTTCTCTGTTTTGTTCATTATGTTGGTTGAGTTTTTATTGTCTTTTTTTTTTTTTAACTCAAGATTTTACATATGGAAGTTGTCATGCTCTCCACCACTTGATATCTTTGTTGCGACAAACTTCACCTTTGTAGAGGAATGAAAAATATTTTGTGTCCACATCACTGGACTAATTCAACAGTTAAGCACAAATTTGGCTCCTACTCTTGCAACCTAAAAGTGCATGTAACAGACCACGTTTAGCTCTTTACATTCATATTGTACATTTCTTTTTTTGTTGGACTGAATCGTCATGCCCTTTAATTTCAGTCAATTTTGTTTTGTCCACTGTGTTTGTTTATTTTTTGCATCACTTGTATTTGTTTTAGCTGATTGATTTTGGTGCATTTCAAGCAAACACCACAATTGACACTGGCTTTAGCCAATCACAGCAGGTAATGATATTGCCTCTGCCATTTCACATCACACTTTCCTTTTGTTAAAGTGACAATATAGAATATTCTCTTCTACTTTAGTCTGACAGCCAATCACATAACAAAAATTACCTGTCTCTCTCCATAAAACAGCCACTCTTAAGGACTACAGGCTGCATGACCTACTATGATTAATACATTTAGTTTATTTTACAATATTCACACTGCATCTGATGAGTTATTGATGTAGGCAATAAATATTGTTTCTAAGTTTTGGTAATGTTTCTTTACTAAATTACTACCAGCAGCTCAACACACAAGTACCTCAAGAATCAAACCAAGAATCTCTTCTTAAAGATGACTCTACAACCAATAAGTCAACTAAAGGTAAGATACAATTTGCATGTCTCTCTATCTCATTTTAGATTTGAAATAAACAGTTATTTTGAAATGTCAGTAGGCATATCTGTATACCCAAATATACTCATTGAATTAAGGTTTCTTGCTTATTATTACAAATAAAGAGTGAAAGATCTTTGATCCTTTTAACAACATATCAACGTGTTCTCAGTGTGTGATGTTGGCCTGTAGATTAAAATCAGTGGTGACAATGTTATTGTATCCTTTGCTTTGTCTCCCACTCAGACAGTTAGGCTATTTATGAGTCCAGTATGTCAGCAGGTAATATAGTGATGACTTTGTGGGGACTTCACTGGATTACAGTTGCATTTTATCATTTTTGTTGATTTTTTCACAGACAGTATAATGGCACTGTATGCACCGAAAACACAGGGAAGTCAACCTCAAATGTATGGTGTCCCTGGTGGCATGTACATCCCTCCACAGCAACACCAGCAACAGCCTCTCCCTAATCAGCACGCAGCAATGTTTAACAGGATGGGTGCAGTTCCACCTCAGGGCGTGGGTGCAGTTCCCCCTCATGGAATGCCAGTGGGAATGGGAGTACCCCGTCAACCAGCATTCATGCAACAACAACAGCAGCAGCAGCAGCAGGTTTGTAATGTGTCTCTTGTCAGGTGTTACCATTTGTTAGTGGGAGCTAGGGGCATAGTGCTGCCTTCCAAAATGGCTGTGTTTTTGATAATATTTGAGGGGAATGGCTGTCCTAGGGCAACCTTTTCAAAAGCTGGAAAGTTCAATGGTAGTTTCCACGTAGAAAAAAGCATAAATACGCATATCCTTGAATATCACACAAAACTCCATTAGGTTATGGCTCTTACCAAAAGCCCTAGATGGTGAAGGATTTGGATGGTTAGAAAAGAAAAGAGGATCATAGTTGGAAAGTGTGAACAGCAGTTGATAAAGAAGCTGTGTGTGGTTATTGTGGTTAAGGTTTGATTGCCAGATTTGATTGTAAGAAGAATTTTACTCAAGAAAAACGTGTTCGATTATTTTCAGGATACTGTAGTGCAATGTTCAGGTGTGACTGGATATTGCATGATTGTTGAATTCAAAATACTGACCAGTACTGTATGGCCATTAAAGAATTTTGCAAACTCATTTTTGAGTGTTGTGGATTATTAAATTTTTTTTCCTCTTGGCAAACAGGTGGCTCAAATTCAGCAACAAATGCAACAGATGCGACTCAAACAACAAATGCCACCTCAGCAGATGAATATGCCAAATGGAAACCCAAACATGTTTGCATCTGCACAGCCATCAGTTTCAAATGGTTGGATGCCGCAGCAACCAATGTCTTTTCCCCAGCAGCAGCATCCTCAGTTTGTCACCACTGGACCTATTCCTAATGGCATGGCAGGCTATGGAGCTTATCCAATGGGATCGGTCCCTGGCTCAGGCCAAACTCTGAGCCATCAGTTGTGGAAATAAAGAAAAATCAAGATGTTTTCAATATGTAAATAATGATCATAGTAATATGATTAATTAATATCTTGTATATTTGGTTACCGGTACCTGCGCTTGGTAACTGATTCGTTTAAAAGGGCAACCAGAGAAATGTGGTTGTTTTAATGAGACTCATTTGCATGTAATCTATCTTTGGTGTAAGAACTAAGCTTTACCTCAAGCCTTATCTGGTATGCTTTTTTAATGGAATGGGTTGGAGTTAAAGATTGAGGGAATAACTTATGACAGTTATGGTTTGATTTTGATATTACATAACTATAAGATGAGGTAGTGTAAAACTAGACAATACATGCAAAGATCCTAGGTGGTGGTCTGATAATTATAATGTGCTATCTGCTTGAGAAGAAACATTGCAATCTAGTACACATGTGCTGTAAATTCTTACGCCACGCTTTCAGACGACTTTGTTGTTGCCACCCCAAATAACCCATAACTTACAAACTTATGTAGAAAAAAGAAATGCAAAGAAAAGCAGGGAATCTTCTTTAACATATTTTGCTAGTTATGTAGCCCTATCAAGTATGGAACTGTTGTTTCTTTCATTTCATTTATGATCATATCATTGTTTCTGTCAGTGCAATGATTTCTATTGATGTGGGGGACTGATTACGCTGGGGAATGCAATTGCCATCATCATCATCATCATCATCATCATTCTTAAAAGTTTCATGAGTAATACTAGTGGTATTGTTATTATAATTATTATTGTTGTGGTTATTTTCTTCAAAGTTGCCAGTTTTTGGCTGTTGCTATAGCTCAGCTATGTCACCAAGAATCCAAAAACAGTTTTGAAGCAGTAATTTTATATGTACCATACAGAAGTGGTAACTCTGGCCTCTGTGCTAAAGGAAAGCAGTTGCACAGCAAATCTCAAACCCTTCTAATAGTATGGGTTTATCAAAAACCCTTTGTGTTCATATCTGGAAAAGGAAGGGGAAATAATGAGCTAAAAGTTTGTTTCAGAGAGCAGGTGTATGAATAGTTTCAGTTGAGGTTCAGTCGTATATCAGAAAGAAACATTGCAAATAATGTACTTCCTGGAATAAAATTTAAACTTTTATGCCATTTTGATTCTTAGATGAATTAAAAAAGGGACTCTTCTTGAACTGTGAATTATGCAGTGCAAAACATTTTTGGAACACCCTTCTTGAAATTTCTTCTTGTCAGTGTGTTGAATTAAGTTATTGATATTACAACTGAGTGCATACTATTGATAAATTAAAAAATTTTCCTTGTCATTTCTCGCCAAAGGGTCAAAGTGATGATATACAATTTCATGCAGTTCTCTGGAGTTGTGTTCTGTTAATTGTCAGTTAACACTCTGATTCCTTGTATCCATCTCAACACCATCACTGTATTTCATGAGGTGTTAAATCTTTTGAAACTGAGGGGTATTGACCTCGTTATATTTTGAGTTAATCTTTTCTCTTTAACTGAGTTTGTTTAAAATTGTGACCAGTTAATCATCAATTGTTTTTCAGTCTATTATTTTTTTTGTACATTCAGCTTACAGTCTTTGCAATTAATTTAATTTTAAATGATTCTTGTAAATGCATATGGTGCTCTGTCTTTCCCTTGGCCTTCATAAGCATTACCTTGTTAATTTTTGTTCAGTTTTCATATTTACTGCATAAGCTACTGATAAAGAAGATCCCAGTTTGTACATTCAAGGTGTACTATTGACAGTTTTGAAAACTAACTGCCTTTAAATAAGAGGAAACCTTTGAAATGATTATTGTTTAATGTGATGGATAGGCATGGTAGAATTGCTGCCAATAAACTTAAATTATCAATGGTGAAGGTAACGTGAGATTTTGATAAAGATGATAAGCTTTGAATGTTGAACAAGTGATAAGATTGTTTAGTTGAAAGAGCTTGTTGGAACTTTTCAAGTCCAGTTTTTGTCTCTCATTTTCAGACTTACACAAATCTATTGGGGGGTAAGCAATCACATATTTTTTGTTCAACGTCCTGTTTAGCAAAAATCATATGGTGGCTAAACAATCAGACTTTTTTTATGAAGCAAAGTGTTGAATGGAAATGTTTGGTTTACAGCTATACATCAAACATGGGAACATGAGAGGAAGCTGAATGCTCAGGTGTGTTGGATGATGGTGTTTGATCATTTGAGTTCAGATTCATTCTTGTGCCTTGGGAAATTAAGGTTTTTGTTTTAATTTTTTCATCTTTCTCTCTTACCTTTAGTGAAAGTATCAGAGATAAGTAAGGTAGCTGGTAGCTGAGTTAAGTTGTTAACAATACTTAGAATGTAAGTCAGTTAGGGAGGTAGCAAATATTGTGTAAGCAATGTAACGGAAATAGTGGGTCTACTGAATAAAAGCTTGAGAAATGATTTGGTTGAAGTGTAATTTGATGCAGTTGAAAAGAGACCAAGAATTTTTTTTTCTTTTATACCTTTCAGGTTTCAAGGGAATTCCCTGCTATATCTTCTATAAATTATGCATACATACATAATAAAGAAGAGGAAATTTGAAAGATACAGTTCTTTAAAGGACTATCACAGGTTTAACAAGAGCATTTCCTTGGATTTCTTGATGCTTTTACACTGAAGGACATTTTAGTGGAAGAAAAAATGGCTTTTGAAAGGAAACTTTGTTTGGCACAAGAGCACATCAGTCTTGCAGCTTATAACATTCCCCCTCCTAATTTAACCAATCATTGTTCAATGGTCATTGACACACTGTGTAGACAGTCCTCAACTTGCCCTGTTATTTCGCAGTTGCAGATTATAAGCCAAATGTCAGATATTAAACTTATAGTCTGTACAATCACCACGAACCCTTTCCTTCCAAATGTATTACCTCCACAAAGTAAAGAAGTTGAATTGAAGTTATATTTAATTTTTGGTAAGTTCTATTTATCAACAACAGCCATTGTCTTTGACTTAAAAGAGTGGCATAGAAATAAAACTTACTGGATAAGAAAATTTTTGTTTTAATTCAGCAGCACCAGTTCAACTCTAAATCAAAAAGATACCTGGATAAATTTAATTTAAACCAAAGCATTAAAGTCTGTACATACATGTACATATATTGAGACCATAAATAATCTCATAAATCAATTCTTGAAATTTTTATAGATATTTATCTTTACAGGAATTGTTCAAAACAATTTACATAACTTAATGATGTGATACTTAGTCTAAAAAGCCAGGGTACAGAACTGTTCTATCTACAGTAATTGAAACTAATGATTGCATTACATGGCTACAATAGAAAAATTTTAAATCAGCTGGTTGCTTAATCAGAATTTTACAATAAATGGTCTAAAAGTCCAAAGCCAAAAGATATCATTTATAAATGGCTCTCTGAGTTTAAAATGTACATTGAAAATACTCTTGTGAAGTACTTAACTGGTTATTGGCTGAAAAATGTTCTTTAAAATTGCGAGATAGTAAATCTTCTTGGTACAAAATAGTCAAGTACAGATGATGATGAGGAGAGTTTTAAGAAAATAATCAGTCAATCTACTTTTTGTAAATACACTTTTAAAAAAACTATGAAACTCAGGTCACGTTGACCATCCTAACTGTTGTGCAATTGAAAAGGGATCCTCATTGACTATGGCACTTCCATAAATCCTCATTCCACAAACATCAGAGGATGAATTTCTTACTCCTCCTCTGTCGACAAGGTGAGCCATAAAAGGCATTGCAATTTCACCCATCTCCAAACTCTTGTTTTTCACTTCTTCAGCTGCTGCAACTTTTCTGAGCTTTCCCTTTTCAAGAGGTGGAAAGTGAACGCACAAATTGAAACATTCTGCACCAAACTTGTTAATAAGTGCCTCCACTGCTTCACTGATTGCCTGTTTGAAGTTATCATCAAAGTCCCATGAGATGACCTTAAACTCATAGCCACAAAAAGGTACTATATGGGCAAACACACAAGCTTCTCCAAACATCTTTGCAAGCCCAAGATTTCTGTGAGCAGTCACAAGGTCATCAAAATAGTTACAGCCAGGATTTTCTGTTGAGTAATGTTTTGCAGCCTGTTTTAAGCGTTCCCACTGCCCATAATGGAAGTTCTCTGCTAGTAACATGTGTGAGTGTCCATGGTGTTGTGAAGCTCCAGCTCGTGCACGACAATTCCAGTTCATGATCGGGTAAATTGCCAGTGGGTTGTTTTTATGGGTAACTTCAAACCACTGAGTACACAAGTCCAAAATATCACACAGTTTTTTCTAAAATCAAATAAAAAAATTAACTTCCAAGGTCTGACTGAGTTTGAATATTCTCATTACCTGTTTGCTGGGTAGTGTATGGATATGATAAGGAGAGGTTACATGTTAATCACCTCTGGATGTTAAAGGTTAAAGGTTATTAACTCTTTGGCCTCCATATATAAAAAACCTCTTGAAGGAGTACCTGTTTTGCCCGCTTGTCACTAAACTTCCACAAGAAAAAGACCAATTCTATTTACAATGAAGATAAATAAGTAAAAAGACTTCCACTAACCTTATCCATAAGGCTTGGTGGATGTTCCTTGAATACAACCATACTATGCAATCCATCATATTTTGCAACATTGGATGCTGTCAAACCACTTGCATTTTCTAATCGACCCCACTGATCTGAAATCATATAATGTGGTATAATTCAGACTTTTTCAAGAAGATAATTACAATATGTGAACATCATGGTATTACCTGCTGCAGTATAATCAAGTGGTGTGCAGAAGTCACACTCTGGTACTTTGGAACCAAAAGGCATTTCTGCGGACTCCGAGGTAACAGGGTTTGTCTCCCCATTGTTAAGTGGTCTAAGGGCTCTTGCGCCATTAAAACAGGTTTGATTACAGGTCCAGCGGTCAAATACTCTAACTATTTAAGATAAAATCACAAGGTCAGTTGATGATGCACAATTTTTTGCAAAGAGCTTCATCATATCCACAGACACTTAAAAGATTTCCAACAGTGTTCTGCAGACTTCCACAACTGGCCACAAGAGTTCCATCATGTCTTTGCTCATAAACATTGGAGACTTCAAGGATAGTATGATCATTAAAGTAGAAATTTCTTTCCTCTTATTAGTTCAAATCTAATTTCCAGGGTACATAAAGGAAAAAAAATTTGATCATGTTTTTTCAAGGTCACCTTTATCATTCCTTCAGTCTGCAAATGTGAGAGTTGGGGAATAAATAATTTTGCATTTGTGATCTTCCCTCCCCTGTGGCTTATCTCCCCTGTAGCTAGTCTTTTGAAATATCACCCAATGCTCCCTCAGAAAGGATCAAAGGAAACTATTCTTACCCAGTTCCTAAACATTTTCTGAATGTTTCTGTGGAACGTTTTCTACAAATACCCTAACAAATACCCCAACAAACCCTGCTAGAATCCTCAATATTCCTCACATTACTAATCACACCAGTTTCACCTAAAGCTTCTGTCAAAACTCTTTGGGTTTTGATTAACTGATTAACTGATTAACCCCCCCCCCCCCCCCAAGTCATAATCGTGATTTATTTTTTATTCAGGCGTCGCAATCTCTATTTCAGTAACATCTAAGGGATAGGAATTGAACAGAGGGGCTGTCAGCACAGACTTCCACAAGGAAGAGGGTGGTAGGTATTCTATTTTAATAGACAAAGTTTTGCCTTTACAGAAGTTCTACATTTCTATGAAATTTGTGAATACCAACCAACAGTTTGATATTCCGCTCTTTTAATGGATTGGTCATCATTTATGTCGCCTGGGAGCTTGAACCACCGAGTCAATTTCTCCTCAAATTTTTTGGGTATAGTCATTCGACTAGACTGCGTTGATACCCTGAAAATTCGATTAAATGGACCCCACGTTTCGCAGTTTGCTCCTCCATCTCCGCTTTTGAAAAAATCTCCCAGCTCTAGGATAGATCTGACAGTTTTCCTAGTCATTTTGGGCTGGCTGCTGCTCTTCGCAGTGCAAATTTTGAAGAAGCCGGTTCGAAACGTGGATAGTTGCGCGCCTACTTTTTAAAGCCTTTCTGCCAGCAGATGCACCAGTTGAGCATGCGTACTTTTAACAACAAATCAAGATGGCGTCTACAGAAGAAGTCTTGGTCTGGACCCCAGAACTCGAAGTCAGTTTGTTTCATTCCATGAAAGGGCACAAGCCAGTCGGTGAGTCTGCGTTTTATTTACAAACGGAGTTTTTGTCACTGAATTTTGTAAAAGTGTTTTCTCTTTGTTTTACAGGAATAAATCGACATTTTCATATGGCGTGTATTCACGACAAATTCGCGACGTCAACTGGGAAACGAAATATTTCTTCGAAACAAATCTGGGAGCACTTACAAGAGTTGTACAATCTACAAGCTTTGGTAAGTATTCTCACCAGGATGCTTTTTCTTTTTCTAACGTTGTCTGTTGATTTAAGGAAAATCTAACCCTACTACCATCCGACTACGTTCGTAAATTTTCGTTGGAATTTCTTCACAATTTGCAGAGATGATTTATATTAGCGATAAGGAAGTTCAATTTTACAATTCAATAGTCCTTAAGTTATTTCTTTATTGTTTTGTTCATTATTTCTCTGTTTGTTTATGGTAAGCGACTAATGGGCGCTACCCAGCTAAACCGTCTCTTGAATCTGTCCTTTCGGCGAATGTTTTGTTTAAGAACCGAGAGTGCACTGGGTACTAGATCAGGAAATTAGGAACTATGAGAGAGGAATTGAGAACTGTGGAATCGGATTTTTTTTTTAATTTGTGTTTTATTATTTCTACCTAAGGAAAGAAGGAGGAAACTTATGTTTTTTTTTCGGCGAATGTTTTGTTTAAGAACCGAGAGTGCACTGGGTACTAGATCAGGAAATTAGGAACTATGAGAGAGGAATTGAGAACTGTGGAATCGGATTTTTTTTTAAATTTGTGTTTTATTATTTCTACCTAAGGAAAGAAGGAGGAAACTTATGTTTTTTTTTTTGCATGAATACAGGATGATCTTGAGAACCTCCCATTTCCAAATGATGAAACAGAATTTAATTTACCTGATGAAATCTTCGAGTCTAATGCAAAGCCTCATTCATCGGCATCTGAATCCTCTGCTGTGGCAGATGAAGGCATGACAGGTAAAGAATAAGACTTTCTTATTTATCGCTTTAACTCCTAAGAATGACTAGCACCTAATTTCTCCTTACAATATCACCCCTGAATCAAACATTTTCTCATGAGAATAAAAGAAATGATCACCAGTGAAAGAAGCTCTCAACTGTTGAACAATTCTGTAGGAAATGTATAGAGGAAGGTATGGAGAATATGCAAACTGATCTAAGGGACTAAAGGGTTAGGTTGTTTTTCAATTTTCTATTATTTTTTTTTAAATTGATCATGAAATAAAAAAAAATAAATTATTTTCCTTTCCAAGGAAAATTGTGAGTTCAAAATTGGGCATTGAGAAGAACCATAAGGTGCCTTAGAAGTGCATTTTAACTCTGAATTAATTTTACTTTGCCCTAGTTTACATCTGTCTCTGTAAAATATGATAAAAATGCAATCAAAGTAAGTCATTTATTGAAAAATTACAACCTTCTGTGAACCCTGGATGATTAACATTTTCATTGTGATCAATTTTTGTGGTAAGCAAAGGAATTGTTGTACAAAAATTTTAAAAAGAGCTTACACAATATTTGAAGGTTGAAGATCAAATATTTTACATGATAGAGTGAAAAAAACCCTGAAAGTGAAACAGATAAATTAAGGTGCTTACCCAAAGTTAGAAAAAAACTGAAAAAAGAAAAGGAAATAGTTTAAAATTCAGATTTATATCCCTAATGTTGTTGGATATTGTCTTAACCCCCTTGTTTCCCAGATCTTGACTATTTTAAATTTCTTGTGTTTAATAAATTCCTTTCAATACTACAATTTCTGATTTATTTTTAAATCATATCAGCCTCCTAGCTGAAAGTTTCCTTTATTCCCATCACTGGTCTGCCTGATAATGTGTTGATGGTGTTAGGAGATTTTCCTTGTCGACCTCTCCTGAGAGTGAAAGGGTCAAAAAACCATTTACTCTTTGATCTCTTAGAGTGACTAGTGACAATATTACCCCTGAACTACAGATATTTTTGATTGTTAAACAAATTCTCCCTAGCAACACCATATGAAATGTATGGAGGTAAGTATGGAGAACTTATCTGACTGGCATTATGGTGTCATGGGTTTATACCTATGGCTTATGAAATTTTCTTTTGTATTTTTTTGCTCCCTATCTACTTCCCCATCTATTTAGTGTAACTTTCATTCATATGCATCAGCATGATTTTAAGACTGTAAATTCCCTAATAGGAGATTGTGATCTTGATTTTAGCTCTTCTTAAACTCAAACTTCAAGGGTTGGCCAGTAATTCACCAAATGCATCCACTCCTGACTCATCACCAAAGAGAAAAAGGACACGACAAGTGAACAGTGCAAGTTCATCGCAGCCATCATCTCCTCATCCCCCTTCATCTGCGAAGAGAAGGCGGTAACAATGTAATCTCTGTTGAGGTGATTGATGTACAGTTTAAAGAAGTAAATTATATGTATCAGTTTCAATAGTTGCTATCATTTGATGATAACTCATTGAAGGCATAATTAAGAATTTATAGGTAGTTGTTGCTTAGTAAGCAAGAAAGCAATTCTTTTTTTTAAAAAAAAATTTATTTTGTATCTATAAAGGTGAGGAATCTTTAGATTATTTGGTGTTTGAGGTGTTTCTTGTTGATTCATATGGATATTTATTAGCTTATCTCCTACTTTACTTATTGAATGTAGAATAATTTTGTCTTTTACTTTGTCTTTGAAAGTAGCTCTTCATAATACACTTTGTCTGGATTTTAACTGTTGAAACTGCTGAAGAAGGGGAAGAATTATTCTTTTCTTTTGAAAACTCTTTGTATAAAAAATTATTGGAGCAGTATTCTCCTTTTCTGCGATAATCAGTAAAATTTACTGCCTGTAGTATTTCTTATTACCATCTTAAATGGGTTGGAATTCTTGAAAATTCAACAGATGAAAGGACTGCCCTAGTGATTTGAAAATTTATTTTACCTTTCATGCTCAAAACAAGGTAAAACACTGTCTAAGTGTTTTCTGGTTTTCATTTATTCTGGTCTGATGGACTCAAATCTTAACTTGTCTCCAACAAAATAAGGGTTTGAGTTTTGAGAAGGAGGTTCACCCACTCTGGTTGTATATGTACCTCCAATCTCGTATTCTGATAGAGGGAAGGTCCAAAAGTAGGAGTTTATATACATTTGGAACTGTCAACAAGAGTGTTTTTGGAGTTTTGATTGTTCAAGTACCAAGAATTGTGAGAATCTTAATTATATATGTATATAACATAGAAGGTACTATTACATGTTAGGAATTTATTAATAAAATTGCCAGAAACTACAAAACCATTGTTTGTCTGCTGTTGTTTTTAAAATGGTGAAGCAAGTGATTGCTTTAAACATTTTAGTTGTGCTTCTTGTAAACAAGGTGGTTTGCAGTCTGAAATTGGCTTATTTCATTCTTTTCTTTTTCAACATAAGCAAGTGGAATAGTTTTATTTTTAAAAACTTCCTGGTAGCATCCATCAATCTATCTAACCTAGCTTTCTAAGAACAATAAGTAAATGATGACATGTATTCTAGATTCCCTTGTTCCTTGTGCTCTCACATAATCTTTTGATTATAATCTTTTTATGTGTAGAAAAATTTTTGAGGATTATGAACTGGCTCATGTTGCTATGACATCCTCATTCATCCTCTTCACCTTTTTTGGGACAGAAGGCTGAAACCATCCCTAAGCACTGTAAAATATAGGTGAGATAGGGTTGCATTGTAACTTTGTTTTATAGCTTTATTACCAAAACTTACTCAAAATTGCTTAATGAGTAAAAATTCAATAAAAAGTGAACTTTTTTAAATCTGAAAAACTCACAATTGTTCTTATTTACACTTGAGATGGACATAAACTTTGGCACTTGTGAGTGGCACCAAGTAACATTCCTTTCATCATCGAAATGCAAGCAACTTCAAACTGGGACTATGGTTCAGAGCCCCCCTTAAAGATTTTCTATAGCATAGATCATAAGTCTTTGATCTTATTTCCTCTTTTAATTCTTATTTTGTCGATCCATGAGCCACCTTTCCACCTTCTGGATTTTAGTGTACATCCAGTGAATGTTTGTTTCGATTGTCTCTAGAATTTTCTTACTGGATAACTGAATTAGGCGCATTCTTTGATGTTCCTCAAAGAAATCTTTGACCTGCAAGAAGAGTGTGAGAGTGGAGAAGTGGCGTTAATAATGTTTAGGCAAATAAAAACATTGGTGTGAATTAATAAAAACAAACTTTCAAATAGTTTACACTGCAAGGGCAGCAAGCCGTTCCATTTGGGATCTAAAATTGAAACCAGTCGCGCTTTTTAGGCAATTAGTTCATTCACTTCAGCTTCTCGTCGGATGGCTTTAATAGAACAACTTTCGATTCCGTGGCAAACGAAATCCGGTATTACTTTAGTTGTACTTCGCTGTGTTCTATAATTGTTAGAGAAAGCTCGCACCTTTCAATCAGTCAGATGCAGTACTAAAACCACGCAGATTGCTTGTTTTTGCGTTGGTTTCTCACTGTCTCCATGTGACATATTCATTCATTCTGATTGGCCGGTGTGGTCAAATAAGGATGAGTGAACGATATGCACTCAGCTCTATGTGGGCCGCTTACTGTGGGATTTAAACTCGTTTTATTTACTAATGCAATGACGTTGAACAATTATACAGTGACAAATTGATAAGACTGTCTATGTAGCTGCTGAAACAACACAACTTCTACAAAAAGTTTTGTTTTTACCTTTCTAAGGTCTTTTCGTGTGTTGAGATTTTCTGTTGTTTTTTCTAAGAGAAATGCGACTGTTCTTGATTCATTACCAAACCTAGAGGAAAAATGTTTAATCAGTCAGTGAGCTGAACAAACAGAATTCATCATCCGCCGTTCTGTTAAAGACCACAGACGTTCTCAAAATGTAGTAAGTGCGAAAAGTTTCGCACGAAGCGCCGGCGAGTGTGCCACTGACGTTCTTCGCACATTTTGACGCCTTCTTTGATCTGTTACCAAGCAGACGCACGGTAACAAGGATATCTATGTGTTCCATAAAATAAAGAAGAAAAATATTGTTATTGGTGATGTCATCTATGCGTCCGTCCTCCAATAGATCATAAGTAAATAACCTATCAAAACGCACGTATTATTAAGCTTACAAGAAATAAAAATACTTCCTTCTCGTGTCTCATCAACATTAATATTAATCGTTATTCAGCTGCCAAGAACTTTCCCGCACCCATGACGAGTCATCCTTTATGAGGATATCATTCAGAACACGCATTTAAAGAATAGATCAGGGAAAAAGATCTTTTAATAGTTTTGAGGAAGTCTAAGATAAAAAGGAATCGCTCTTATTGTTTCATTCACTATACCTTTTAACTATTTTTTTGAAGTTCTTGTCAAAAAATTTCCAAGCCAGCCGTCGTCCATCAGGGTTACTCGCTACAGTCCCAATAATTTGAATGAAGTCTTGGGGGCGGACCTCGGCACTGCTCATCAAAACTTTCTTTAATAATCTATTACACAGAGGAAGACATTGCATGAAGTTCGTTAACAAGTTTCAAGAGTAATTTTTCTAGAACGTTTGGTTTGGAATGAAATTGGTAGAACATTCACTCTGAAGTCAACTATTAAAAAACTGCACGCGATTATTTCACGGACTAGGGTTGTAACTGAAATGCACTGCTCTACTTCCTTGCTTAACAGGCCTCTAAATAACCGCGGGAGTGATCTGAAACAGTGTGTCAGAGAGTAGCAGACCTGTGCTACTTAGTGTCACCCTCTGGGTGCCTCCACAACTTATTAGTGTCCAGTCTATTTCTGGGAGATCTCTCGTATGCGATTTGAAAGTATGATCACCATCATCATCATTATCATTGTCATTCTCAAGTCGGGTTTTCCGAGCTCAGTCCTAAGTAAATAAATGCATGAAAGCATGCATGAATCAATGAATGAAGGAATGAATGAATAATGCGGGTTTTGAACCTCCTACCTTTTCAAAACGTTTTTATCCCGTGTAGCACCTAAAGCCGAGATGATCTTTTCTCTCTCTGCTGCATTTTTGCATTCCTTGTATTTTCTCCATAGACTTTCCCACTCAATTTGGCCTCCGTATTTAACAGCTGTGTAGTAAATAATCTTCCTAAGGTGTGGCATAATGGGTTTGCTTCTATAAACAAATAAATTTTAAAGAGTTTTCAATTGATTACGAGAATATAGTAAACCCGTCAGACCCGGTGGTATGCGACTGTCAAATTTATGACTGTTACACCACCTACGTGTCAACCGCTGTCTGACTTCTATTGGGGAAAAAAGAAAATGGTGCCAGTACTTGAATGAATGAACAGTCTCATAGCAATGTATATTTAAATAGAATGTGCACAAGGTGTTTACTGTAAAGAATGACTCATGGTTGCCGCTCAGAAGGTGAGCTACGTCTTTTTTATTATTTATTCACGAACTCGTGTTCTTCCTGGTAAATCAGATTTGCCGACTCAATGACGGTGCAGTTCACCAGAGTACCTTGTAGCGACGCAATGGCACAACCACTTAACGATCCAAAAAAGACAATATATATCTCAATAGCTTAATATCGTTATTATGTGATATGACTACGTTTTGTCGTTCAATATATTCTACTTCCGGTTATGTGAATCATGCTAATTATAGGGCCAACAAAAAGTAATACACGCCCGTAAATAAGGTGATAATGTACATGGGAAAAGCGCGTCTGATTGGCTGAAAACGAGTGCATTTTTCATGTGCAAAGTTTTAACACGAGTGTAAATTACAAGTAGCGCGCGCGTGCTGCCAAAATTTCGTCCCTCTAGACTTTCTGTGATGCGTTTTTCATATAGATTTTTAACAAGGAACAACACGATTCCTCGTGCAATTTGGTGTAAATAAACAAATAAAATTTCCAAGGTTACAAATTGCCCTCGCCCAACGGGTGCGTGCAATTTTGTCGCCTGTGAAAAATTTACTCGTGCTTATTAACACCAAATTGCACTCGAAATCATGTTGTTACCTGTACTAATTATTCATGTTGTAGGCAAGAGATTCAAAATATAGTGACGTAGCTTCTTAAAAAGATCACAGAAACATTAGGACAAGCACAATTTTCTCTTACCCATTGACCTTTGACCAGTCGTTGAACAACTTTTTGGACTTGTTCACGCACTCTGTGTTACCGTGTGAACACAGTGTAGAGAGGGTCAGATCACGAAGAGATCTGAAAGAAAAGAAGAGATTAATAACTGTGTTATTCAGCAGTTTCCCGTTCTTTGTTAAAATCGACGTAATTTTAAAACAAACTGAGTGATAACTGGACTTCAAAAAGTCCTTTTTTTTTCCAAATCAATGCTCGCAAAGAGTGAAGCGCAGAAATAGTGGGTTGTCGCATGTGAATACTCCAAGCCTCGCAATCCCCGGCGCACTTACGTCACAATTCATTTCCACGCAAGCAAGCAATCTTAAAGGTTAGATTTGATTGAACGTAAATTCTTACTTGTCAATTAGTTCTCCCGTATCCTCCCATCCAAGGATCATTCCCAAATGCTTTATTTTCTCCACGATAAATTGCTTGTTGCAATTAAAAAATTAAAAAATTTACCAGTCAGCACTAAGAGAAAGTAATGTTAGTACTTGCTACAATAAATACGACAATTTTTTTAAATGATTACTTCGAATAGTTAGGAGAAAGAAGTGATGAATCTTCGCAAAAGGCGGTTGTGATTTTACGACTTTTCCCTCCAGTCAAAGAACAACGGGAGTACTGGCGACCTGTGCGAAATCCGACACTATAATGTTACCTAGCAACTAAGTTAATGGTGGGTATTCGGATATTTCCGGGGAATGAACCTCTTTTATGGGTTACGCAGTCTCCCACAGTCGTACCCTTTTTCAAAAGAAAAAGAGGATGATTTTTATGTGTAGGCTTTGTCAAGCGATGAAAAATTCTTTTCTGGATTCTTGGGTTGAATCTATCAATGACTGCTACCTGGTACAGCTTGTAGGAAGCTCTTGAGCTCAGCATGTTTCCAATGTAAGCCATTGATCGCAGAGTGACTGCCCATGGTACATACTCAAGTTCGTGGTTGATATACTCAATCATTTGAAATGCAATTTTGTACTCTAGCACGCCCGTTCTGAAGGAAAATAATTAAGATGTTGAAAGTTACATTACAACACATTTCTAAAGGTTAGATCTCTTTAAAATTATCATCTCTTACATTGCTCGAGAGTGGTGTCAGATGAGAGTCCCCAGTGAACTATTATTATCGTAGTCTATCTTCTATCGTAGATATTTTAAACTCGCTCTCGATTTGGAAAGAAATCCTATGTTGAGAATTTTACTCAGGTAGACGACTTGTACGATGTCTATTCGCTATTCACGAAAACATTTACAGTCCATCAGTAAAATAACTTGCAGTCGGATAGTATCTTCCTCACAACAGACAGCCAGGAGTCTAAAAGTAACTTCTGTGGCATTCCCTTTGGATTATGGCTTTTATGACCCATTCGGTGTCTTAGCTCGATTATCTCTTGGCAACACACTACTCAAAAAACAAACTTAAAAACAAACCAACTAACAAAACATAGCAAAACAAGAATAAACAAAAAACACAAAAGAACCATAGACGAAGCCCTTACGATTAAATCACGTTTCACTTTACCTCGCTAAACTCAGTGCATCGTCTATCAAACCACTCCTGTCTGATGGTCTTAGTACCTTGAAGACAAAAATACCAGAAAAATCGGTTAAGCTAGAATCTCACGTCGGGTATAGCTGTTGTTCCGTAACATGCTCGTAGTTTCGGTTCTATCTTGCCGACTGCTTCGTATCTTGAGTAACTCTAGCTTTGCTTTAATTTAATTGATTCGATTGTATCTCGCATAAGTTCAGCTGTCCATTTACTTGATTGTAACGTTTGTATCTCGCACAATTTCAGCAGTCCTTTCTTTTATTGTTACGTTTGTATCTCGCGCAACTTTAGCTGTTCTTTCATTTGATTGTTTCGTTTTTATCTCGCGCAACTTTAGCAGTCTTTTCATTTGATTGTAACGTTTGTATCTCGTGCAACTTCAGCTTTCCTTTCATTTGATAGTTATGTTTGAATCTCGCGCAACTTCAGCATTCCTTTCTTTTATTGTTACGTTTGTATCTCGCGCAACTTTAGTATTCCTTTCATTTGATTGTTACGTCTGTTCGCGTGCAACTTAAGCTGTCCTTTCATTTGATTGTTACGGATGATCTCGCGCAACTTAAGCTGTCCTTTCATTTGATTGTTACGTTTGTATCTCGCGCAACTTTAGCTGTCCTTTCATTTGATTGTTACGTTTGTATCTCGTGCAACTTAAGCTGTCCTTTCATTTGATTGTTACGTTTGTATCTCGCGCAGCTTAAGCTGTCCTTTCATTTGATTATTACGTTTGTATCTCGCACAACTTTAGCTGTTCTTTCATTTGATTGTTACGTTTGTATCTCGCGCAGCTTAAGCTGTCCTTTCATTTGATTATTACGTTTGTATTTCGCACAACTTTAGCTGTTCTTTCATTTGATTATTACGTTTGTATTTTTCACAACTTTAGCTGTTCTTTCATTTAATTGTTACGTCTGTATCGCGCACAACTTAAGCTGAACTTCCATTTGATTGTTACGTTTGTATCTCGCGCAACTTTAGCTGTTCTTTCATTTGCTTGTTACGTTTGTATCTCGCGCAACTTTAGCTGTACTCTTATTTGATTGTTACGTTTGTATCTCGCGTAAACAGACTTATGGCCAAATCTAATTGAGACCTGGTAAATTTGAACGCCTTACATTACATAATTCGTCTGCTTTGATTTTTCGTCAGTTTTGTTATATTCTTCGAAAATTTTCTTCTGTGATTAGTTTGGCAATTTGTTGGATTTCTGACAAATATTGATAAGGGTAGCTGGTGCATAAAAAATCTTTTCTTGTATCTGACAGTTGACTTTAGAGGTCAATACCTTACCGTGTGATTGTGAAGTAGTTGCTGACTCAGTCTTTCCCAGTTTTCCTCTTCATAGTTGACTCGATAAAAGCCTGTTTGTCCTACGTTTGCCTTAAACCAACCAGACTCGCTGAAGAATAGCTGAAATGTAACTAGGAATTGAAAGCATATGTTTCTGTAAGCGTCAAATAAAGAACGACTGGAACAGAGCAATCGTTAGTTGAGAATAAGAAGCAATCAGGGATTGCATTGGTTTTCCTCCACTGTGCACTGTGATTGATCTAGAAAACTTAAGCCACTTCTCAACCAATCAAATCTAAGATGAAAAACAATGGCGACTTGGTCTCTTGTCTTTGCTGCACTTGATGCCATTTAACTATATGCACTTGGATTTCATTGGCTGCTTATGATTACGTTTTTGTCTTAATTGTCAGCGTAAATGATACGTCAATGGGAACACACAGTATTGGAATTCTCACCTGAAGTCTTGTTCATCCAAACTGTATTGATACTGTCATGTGAATCCCTGGTAATATATGTCAGCGGAATGAACCATCCAGGTCTGAATAAGGGATGAAGAAATGTGAGATTTTGGGATTAGCTTTGGGTTAATGTTTACATGAGCTGCTTTGAAGTAAACAGTCTGCCAAAACATATTTTCCATAATCGAGAATGTTGGGAAATGTCTGGGAAAGTGATGGCCGATGTTAGTCTCAAAAATAATTAAGTGTTTTAAAGCGAAAGTCAAGAACGTGTGGCGATTTAAATGTTCGCTGAGGTCTGCTTTTCCATTCTAAAACAGTTGAACAGTTGTTTTTAGCAAATCTCTCAATCAAAAGCACAGAAAGTCTCAACGTTTGACGCGTTGTTTAAACATGCCCCCCCAAAATTTTATTTCTCGTGGCTTGGTGACCTGCATTGAAAGGTATTTGCTATGCTTTTAAAGTGCGAAAATAACTGTAAAGAAAATCCCAACACTCGGAAAAGATGACAATAAACTTACGTTTCCGTATGTCCATCTTTTAAATGTTGCGAAGTAAAATCTCGGAAGAATCTTTTCTGACTCGCTGTGTACGACAAGCGGCCATCTTTTTTCTGAGTGTTGTCGCTGATTATAGATATAACAGGAAATCCTTTTTGGCTCACCCATGGAGCCATTACTGTTGCAACATCTAAATGATTTTCAGTGGCCTGTGTATGAAGTCAAAGGCTCTATTGGGTTTTGTTCTGTGTTACAGTACTAATCCTAAGTTATACATTAAGGTCATGAGAATACAGGGAATTACCGCAGACCAAAACAGCTTTGTCTAAGAAGTCTGACGCGCTGTTGACTATCGAAACTTTCTATCGTGTTTTTCATCTATTCAATTCAGTGTTCTCCTTTTCAGACAGTAACCGGTAACATTTACCGCCTGTAGTACCTTTAATTACCGTTTAAAATTGCTTGGAATTCTTGAAAATTCAACAGGTGAAAAGAACGCTTTACCGGTTTGAAAATTTGTTTTACCTGTCATGCGTAAAATAAGGGAGAACACTGATTCAACGCCAGCAATTTTAAAAGGAGGGGGGGGGGCGAGACACGTTAATGAGAGGTACACATATAGCACTCACCAAACTCATCGCTTTCCAAAGATCCAACGCCTTGGCATTTGAAAATCGGTGATCCTTTAGGTAAATCTAAATCGAGAAGTGAAGGAAAACTCTTTTAAAAAAGTGTAGAGGATTAAATTTATACTTTGTAATTTCTGAAGGAATAAAATGGGAGGTTGAAAAAAAATGAGCGGAAATAAACAAGAAACGATGCCTGATTTGCCCAGGAGTTTAATACCTGAATTCCTTTTCTAAAAGTTTCCACTCCGAGGAAGTTTTGCATCATTCTAATGAGGGCTGAACTCTGTAAAATCAAACATTTGTGAGAAGGAACAGTCGTTATTAGCAGGCCACAGTCGTTAGATCTCTGACAATAGCGCATGGATATTTGGAAATGGTTCAGAATCGTACCTTGTGGTATGTTATTTTATCCACGATTTCGTTTATTTCTGCTGGATTGTGAACTTGAACAGACACAGGATGAGTATACATTGAGCTGTCTACATCAAGAGCTTCTCTCGACGTGTCCAATATGAATTGGTCTTCCTATAACAGAAAAAATACTTAAATTCTAATTTTTAAGCACAGAGATACCTTTCGTCGCCACAAACTCTGTGGAAGTGATTTTTTGAAAACACCTTTCCTCAAAGGGTGGGTATCTATTTTAGCTTACTCTTCACTTTTGTTTTCTTTAGATGAGTCAAAGAGGCCTGGAGAAGAAAAGGTACTAGAAAGCGGGGGATGATGGGATGGCAGCCGTTGAAAGATACAGCAACATCTGTTGAAGATCAGGACCAATGGAGAACTTTTCTGAAGGGCCGCAGGTTACTTTCGAGAGACGAAAAGTATTGGTAAGTAGTGCTCTTACCCTTTTCCATTGATTGTTATAGTTATCAGTGGCTAGATATTCCATGTAGACAGCGAATCCTTCATTCAACCACAAGTCATTCCACCATTTCATTGTCACTAAGTTGCCAAACCACTGAAAGAAGTAAGAAAGAAGTATTTAAGTCATTCGTGTACGGAAGTGACTAGTCATTCTCCCTACTAGCTGCCATACATTACTTTCTGAATTGGTAGAGAGAAGCTGGAGTTATATCAGTATAGCAACTTCTACCTAGTAATTTTGTCCCTTCTCATCACCGAAGATAAGAAGTGACAACCAATCAAAACTTCAAAGAACTAAGACAAGTTACAGTCATTTGCAGAAGTAGTGGTGAAATATGACCAGTAGAAGGAAAACTGTTCACCAAGCGACCCCCCCCCCCCTTTCCCTTAGCAATGTTGCAAGCTAAGCAGTATCTTGTACAAAACATTCAATTGGAGAAGGGGGGGTTGCTATTGGTTTTTTACACTAAATTTTTTCTTGGCCATTCAATGAAATCGGGAAATACATTTTTGCTCGAGGTGTCTCAAAATTTTTTGCAACTGGTTGTAGCAGCGCACTAAGTTCAAAATAGAGCCATGCACAAAAATATTGCGTGTGGCGTCAACACATCTGCTTGCGCAAGTATCTTGATGCGGTGAAAACATTGCCCGTACCTGGTGCGCAAGTTCATGATTCACAATCATGGTAACCAGTTTCTTGTCAGTCACGCTTCCGGTGCTCGGATCAAACAGTACAGCAGATTCACGAAATGTAACTAGTCCCCAGTTTTCCATAGCACCACCCATATCTGGAATTGCTATGAGATCTGTAAAACAACGATTTGAACGATTTCATAAATAATAATTTACTATTAATATTAGGTAGGAATTACTTGTCAAACGCTGTTGTGAAATTCTGACTCACTTTAGACCTCATGGTGAATTAGGTGTGGTCAACTTTGCGTCCTCCCTCAATCATTTTGGTGAGTGGGAGAGGGAGGGAGGGGTCGGTATATTTTGGTCGTGTTTCGATGAAATTTACCTGATCCCCCCATAATGTTCTGTAGAATTCTTATGATCCTCACCTTGTTGGCATTTCACTGATGGTCAATTTTCTTAAGTTCCCTCTATATACTCTTTTTGCAACGACTGATTCCTCAGCTTTCTCCCTGAAAACCTTGTAACTCTCCCCAAAATTCTCCCCACCCCCCCTGCTATAAATAGTGAATGTTCCCTAGCAATAGCTTATGAGCAGTCAGAAGTTATTAACCAAGTGAGGAAGGACCAATTGTAATACTTCTCAGTCTTTAACCTACCTAACTTAGGAAGTGGATACGGAACCTTGAAGAAATCTTCGTAATATTCCAACGTGCGCTTGGCAACATCGAGAGCAAAGTCCACACTGTGTATAGCATCAGGCTTAGACCACACCCTTATCTAGAAAATATCACAAGCATCAAATTTAAACCTGGTGTATCACCAACGAGTTCTCTGATTTAGCATTCAAAGTTAATGAGGATTAAATGCTTGCAGGCAACTTAGAATTTTACTTATCCCCCGCTTTTTTTTGTTAAGTCACCAAGCTTTTCACGAGATTTGAGCTCTTTCACAGTACGTGATTTACTTAGATGTCGATTAGATGTTTCTCCTGTTGTTTCAAAAGAAAGGGTTTCGATGTCCTTCTTCATTCTAAAATGTGTTCCAATATTCATGAGATTAATTCAGAAAAAAAGATATGTCTCGAGACTGTTCAATTTTAACACAGGCTAATTGTGGTGGTAATCAAAGGAAATAGCGATTGTTAGAAGCTGTATTCAGGAATTTTTCAGGATAATCGTAATTTCCACTGCTTAATTGAAGTGATTTGTATTCTTGAATGCATAATTTTGACTATATCTAAACCTCATCTGCCGAATAATATAAGATGGCAGTTTTACAATCGAGATTGATAGCTGAAATATTCTGGTGCAAAAAAATGGACGGAGTATTCACAATTAAGAAAATAAGTAGGTAGGATATCCTTGACAATCTTTCATCTAACGATACTAAGGGTGCTTTCTAAGTCTTGCCAAATTAAACGAACTATCTATACCTGAGGTTTGGTAATGTTTTGTACAATCGTCTTTGTTAATGGACATTCAGAGCTTCATTGCATCTTGCGGTTAGTCCGCCAGCAAAGAAGCTTGAAAAGTCACTGGTTCCACTCAATTACGTCAGTTGTCAGAACTGTCCCTTTCCATTTATGGACATAACGGTCCAATCAGCCTCTTCTGACGAATGGAAAGCCCTCGTAATTAGTTAAGTTGTGACCTGAAAGTCTTACTTGTGGAGCCTTACACCGTGAAATTTAACTCCAGGTCAATTATCCTACCTTTCTGTCACTCTTAGTTTTTGACTCTCTATATTCAAAGTCACACACGATAAACGCCACCAGATACGTTGGCATAGGAACGCTTGCACTGAAACGGCTCTCCACAAGACCATCATGTCTTCTGTCACTCGACTCTAGAGGCATGTTGGACAGCGCTTTGTGATTATCGTCATGTGCTACAGTGATGTGGAAAACCGCTTTAAATGCGGGCTCGTCGAAACATGGAAATGCCGAGCGAGCGTTTGTAGCCTCGAACTGAGTTGTGGCTAGGTATCTGCAATTTGAAATCAAAGATACATTCAGGGATTGACTAGAACAGATTAAAAATCATGAAGCATAGTTGATTGTCCCGTGGCAACGCACTGAATTCAGGTTTGAATTTATGTATCTCTGGTCGCTGTTTGACCTCATGAACGCTTGATATCCCAATTTGCCCAATTCTCGCTACTGTCTTCACCGAATTTTTCATGAAAATCTTTCTTAGAATTTGGTGTTGAATCAAACCAAACCCTCCCGATAATTTTTCCTCATTCTCATCACATGTCTGCTTAAAAATGTATCAATATTGTAAGGAGAAAATATTTATTGGTCACTAACCTGACTTGTCCGCTTTTCGTCTTGTAGCTACTTCGATAAAATCCCTCCATGTTTTTAGATAGAACTCCACTGAATTCCATACTAAGTGAATATCTTTCTTTTTCTTTGAGCTCCTCATTTGTGGCAATCAAATATTGTTGATTTTCCTTGTGTTGCATTCGTCTTACAATCGTTAAACGTTTTTGTTTTGAATCTGTGAGTTGTATTTCTCCAACGCTGAGATCGCGCATGTGTAATATTAAGTTCTTCGTTGGTTGAAAGCATCGAAGTAAGATGTTAACTGTGCCTGTAAACTTGAACGTTGTTAAATTTGGATGGATGTAAATGCGGTAGGATAGTGGAAGAACTTGTTTTGGTAGGCGAATGTTGTTATGCGGGAATGGCACTCCCTTGTCAAGAGTTGATTGTCTAACGGACGGTTCTTGGTTTCGCTTGAATTTAAACACCAAACTAAAGTCTTCGCTGTATCCATTGATGAAAGTGTAAACTGTCGAAACAGCAATGATCAAAGCCACGCTAAACGCCAAAGCGAGGGGAAAGAGTCGGGAGACCGCCATGAAACCACAACGGTCAATAACAGCGTTTGTACCCAGATTTTTTAAATAATTGTTTTCGATTTTGCGGTGAATGGTTCGTCGGGCAAATCTATTAGCTTGCAACAGGTGTCAATGACAGGTCGTTTTATAGAAGACTGAGAAGTTAGAGTAGCTTAATACAATTTGATCATTCAATGTCGCCTTTCTAACTCTGAAACGGAACAAATTGAATTTCTTTGCCGTAACTCAAGGCAGGTCAACTCCTTTAAAAGTAGGGATCAATGTCAGTATCTGAGCAACTGCCCACCTACCCCTCCCCGAACCCAACAACAGTTAAGGTTAATGTTAGGTTCGGGGAGGGGTAGTTGGGCAGTTGCCCAGATACTGATATTGATCCAAAAAAAGAAACTCTCGAGGTATAAAAAAGTAATACTATAAAAAAATAAATATCAAATAAACATCAAAGGATGATTTGTGGTTATCTTTCTTTACATGAAAAAATCATGAGATTTCTTTTAAAATTGGATTTCGAATGTATTTGTACCAGTAAATCTGTTGTCATGACACCAAAACAATTTTCTTAACTGATTTAGCTACTCCTTCGAAAGGGTCAGTTTTATCCTAAATACTAAATTAAAATTTTGGCGCCTGTAGCTTGATAACCATCGGTTCAAGTCGGAGCAAAGTTTCAGGAGACAAATTTCTCTCTTGCTAGATGAGTTTGAACGTGTGCAGTGCTTCCCAGATTTTCAAACGGATTCCTTTTGCTGGTCCCAGAGTTATTCGCGGGCATCTGTGAAGTCGAGCACGAACCGGAAATGAGAAGTGCGCTGGCCACCTGTGTCAACCTGCTGCTTTCTTGAATGAACTAAATTCATCTCTTAAAGGAGTTTTTTATTTCACTCACTGTTTTTCCTGCATCATCGAACAAGAAAAAAAACTTTACAGAGGATTTTAAACGCTTCATTACCATAGGTTAATGTGAAAACCTAATATTATTACACATCATTTGATCTTGTTGCGCGCGCGCTTTTTAGCCCGTCTTCCTATTGGTGGATTCTGTGTTTACATCACTATTGCTGCTTGGGGATCGTTGTAAATATCTCAAATTAGACACATAAAATAATCGCATGATCTTATTGGTATAGAAAACCATAGGTAGATCTGGCAAAACCGTGAACGAGCGTGGGAAGGTAAAAAAAAGAAAAGCAAAAGTTGTGATTTTTACTGATGATGCGCGAACGAGCGGGATATAGAGCCGCTCCGGAAGAAGATGGCAGCGAATCTTTGTCTCCAAATTCGCGATCACGCGTTAAGTATCAAGGAAATCGATTCTGTAATGGGAAACTGTGCGCGATCTTTCTAACTTTATCCATTGCTCTTGGTGCAGTTGTCTTGTTCATTTTCTCTGCATTCGTCCATGCATCAGATAGCGAAATTGAATTTTATCGTCGAGCCGTGAACTATGTCACAGGAGATCGATTTGCCCGATCAACAGAGACCGAGAAAGATTTCCCGCACAAACACATCCTATTGCCGAAGGATGTAAAACCAGAAAGATATCAAGTGTACCTTCATCCAAACTTATCAAGCTTCGATTTTCACGGAGGGGTGAAAATCGATGTGGTATGCGAGAAACCGACAAGAAATATTCTTCTACATGTCAAACACCTAAAGATCACAAGCTATGGTGTTCAGGATTCTAGTCGCAACCACCTTCCCGTGTTACGAGTGGCAGAAAGCAAGAAGCTAGAGCAATATCTGGTTGAGATGAAAGATGAGCTGAAGGAAGGCGAAAAATACACTGTGAACCTTCAATTTAATGGTCATTTGTCGAACACAATGACAGGATTTTACAAGAGTTCGTACAAGACCAAGAGCGGAGAAGTCAGGTAATATTTCTATTCTTAACCCTTTCACTCCCAGTGGTGATTAACATGTAACGTCTCCCAATAATATCCATAGGTTATCCAGCAAAAAGGTATTGAGAATTTTCAAACTTATCAGGTGGAAGTTGTCATCTTGCTCTGACACCAACTTCTCGTAATAATTTACAAGGAAATGTGTAAATGCTAAATGGGAGAATTTGAAATCAGATTTTGGGAGTTAAAGGCTTAATTCATTATAATCGTGAATTAGATGAAGGTGAATTGATCGTCCTAACTTAACCCTCCGTCGGAGCAAAAATTTTGTTGAAGCCTTGACAGGGGCTTAAGCTTGAACGTCAGATTTTCGAGATTTCCGGTGTCATTTTACCTTGAGTAATTTCACGTTGATACGCAACTAACATGTACCCGTAATCAAAACACAACAGTTTCGCTAGAAATTATTTGCGTAATTATCTTATTCATAAATGCCTTTCACGGTGATTTCCTGAGGCAGACTTTTCTTTAATTGTCAATATCAAATTAGGCCAGAAGCATATAACCAAGCAGGTTATAAGCTTGTGGTAAAGCAATTAGATTGTTAAAAAAATAAAGCTAACAACAATTGGTGATTAATAGCAAGGCAAGATTCTTCATGGACGTATTTTTGTCATACATGACTATGACAGTTTAGTGACGGAGGTTTCATCTCGTTGGACCAAGTGGCTCTTTTGACTTGTTTCTGTTTATGGGGTGGGATGGGACCGGTTTAAGAACTACGATGTAGAAGCAATTTTTTTGTTGTTGTAGATCGCTTTGTTGACAACCACCTCAACTATTACTTGTTCATTCATTTTTTCAAGGTACATGGCAACGACCCAATTTGAAGCCACGGACGCCCGAGCCGCCTTTCCCTGTTTTGACGAGCCCGAGTTCAAATCACAATTCATCGTCACCTTGGTGCACGAGAAGGAATACTCAGCCCTTTCCAACATGCCTGTGGAAAAGGTCATCACACGTGACGACGGCTTCATGGAGAGCCACTTTAAGGAGAGTGTCAAGATGAGTACTTATTTACTGGCCTTCATCGTGTGTGATTTTGCTTACAAGGAAACGCACTCTAAAGCTGGGAAGAAGGTTGGTGTCATTGAAGCCATAAAATGTTTGCATTTCTCAGTTGTCCTTTGCTTACTTTTGCTAACCGTCAGCGCTTTCACAAATCCTCACATAGTTTATTCCCTGTGGGGGTCCCAAGACGGGGGACCCGTTAGTGAGAAGGGGACTGAGAGCGTGGGGGTCTTGTAAGACAGGAAGGACTTATTAGAAAGGGGGTCTTCTAAGACAGAAGGGTCGTATTACAGCGCGGGCCATATTAGATAGAAGGGGCTTGTTAAAGAGAGGGTCTAAATCGATAGATGAGTTTGTTCTAGATTTCTGACTAGCTTAAATTGGAAAAGCAGATCTCTTCTGATGCCTGTTATTGCGCCCAAAATACACCACAAATCTTCGTGTACTCCTTCCCATAAAATCAGGTGGCAATTTAAAACAACTTTACTCGGCCGCAGAAGATTTTCTGTTCTTTTTCCCTTCTCTCGTCACCTCTATAAGTGTGCGTCACGGACGCTTCGTGGCTCATTTAAAAGGACAACCACTGACTAGAAGGTTCAAAAAACTTTTGTCTTCTAATTCAAAGTTTCCTCGTTCTTTGTAAATGCATTATTGTTTAGTACAAGTACTTGATGTTTTCTTTCAGATTCGAGTTTGGTCCAGAAAGGATGCTATCGAGAGCACGAGATTGGCCGTCAGTGTGGCAGAAAACGTCCTGAATTATTACGAGGAGTTCTTCAATATACCATACCCTCTGCCTAAGATGGGTAGGTTGAAGATGTTAAAAGAGATATGTTCAATTTATTGATCCACAGGGAGACAAAGGAAAAACTGAATCCCACGAGAAGATATGAACCTTGCACACCCGTTCCAGCTCTCCGGTAAACTCTCTATTAAAAGAAATAGTTTGGACCTCAAGAAGTAGAGAATTGTTATATGTTTGGAATTTTTTTGCGTCAAACTTTCAAACTAAACGTTTTCCTATTCATAATTTTTTTCACTCCGCAGACTTGGTTGCTGTGCCTGATTTCGCGGCTGGAGCGATGGAAAACTGGGGACTACTCACTTTCCGCGAAACTTACTTGCTGAGTGACCCGGCCTCTGCCAGTGCCGCTGACAAACAGGATGTAGCCGTAGTGGTGTCTCACGAGCTTGCGCACCAGTGGTTTGGTAACCTGGTCACTATGAAGTGGTGGAATGACTTGTGGCTCAACGAAGGCTTCGCTAACTATGTGGAATACATCGGAACGGATCATTTCCGAAAGGATTGGAAAGTGGTAAGCTTGGATCCGTAACGGTTTTTTTAGACGCAGTTGCCTGATTGTCAGTAATCTGGACTCATATCTGTTACTCCATGAAACAGAATTCAGGAAAAGCACGAGAAGCCTTTTGAGTCAGTCCGGCATGCATACTCGTTTCTTTTTTTCGTGGTTGTTGAAAAATATCAAATAATCAGAGAAGCACTTACCTCAAGCTGCATACCTTTCGATCATGTCGTGATAAGCTTTTATTTTTGAACAATGCCTTTGCACGGTTTGATTAAATTTGTTTGTCTGGCTCTTTCTTCATTCATTTTGCAGCTGGAGCAGTTTGTTGCACACACACTACAGACAGCATTGTCCGCTGACAGTATGGCCAACACACACCCCATATCCGTCCCGGTCAAGAATCCCTCTCAGATCACGGAGATCTTTGACAGCATCTCTTATGACAAAGTAAGATCCTACAATACATGATTCACCTCGTGTGATAAGATTTTACAACGTGTTTTACACGAAGACGTTGGTGGGTAGTAGTGAAAGTTTCAGCGGTGTAAGGTGGATGTTCCATTCGAAGACGTGGGGATGCTACAATGGCATCAGGTTATTTATAGTATCACAGATTGTCACAGTTATCAACAAACAATGAGGTTGGGGGGGGGAGGAGTTGTCACGTGCATCCTAGGGACTCCCTCCCCCTTTGTCCGGAAGGTGGTGTACTTCATGTTTGTGGGCGGTGTCTCCATTTTATCGTGGGTGTTGTCTATACAGTGCGTGGGTATGAATCTCTAGTTACTAGTAATTTTATTCTGTAACCATAGCTCAATACTCCCTCTTATACTTTTTAAAGGTTGCCTCATTCAACACTTACCTGAACTTTTCCTTTTGCAGGGTTCTTCCATTATTCGTATGCTTAGAAGTTTTATTGGAGACAAGAATTTCCAGAAAGGATTGGAGGTGTTTACTGATTCTTTCAATTGGCCATGAATTTATCCTTTAAAAATTTCCTTAAATCTCAATTTGTTGGTTTCACTTTTATTTTCAGCTTTATCTGAATCGTCACAAGTATGCTAATGCCGCCGCTGATGACCTATGGAGCGCTTTGAGTGAGGTAAATATGCAGATGAAACATGCTGAAAGGCGCCAAAATATTTTGTGTCATTTTTTATGGTGGGTCAGGTTCTCGGTCAGCAGAGACGAGCCAGAAAGAGAGCGTACGTCGAGCATGCGCTGGAGATCAATTTTAGCAGCCCGCGCACCAATTTCCCGCCCAAAAATTTCAAAAGAAAGCAAAAGAAACAATCGCAGTCCGGCAAAATAAGCAAACATTAATTGAAACGGTTATAAAATTCTGTATGTGAAAAAAAAAATAGGGAAAGAGTAAACTTGAGACTTTTCGTACTCAAAGCTTGTTCAAGTGCGGGTATCCTGTTTAGTTACCGTTCCGTTTTGAGCTTTACCAAAAAGGGTATACGCCTCTAAAACACCGGGACTTACTGGCTTGTGTGTTTGTTTGTAACTCGTGCGAGACAACTTGGTTCTGATAGCCTGAAAGCGCGGCACGTAATCATTGCAACGTTAGCATATGCGCAGACGTCTGACCACTGCCTCCGTAGTCCTTGTTTCCTCTCGTTTTTTACTGGTCACTCTGGAGCCTGGAATAGGCTAGTGTTCACATAGGATTCAGTAAGAAAAAAAAAAAACAAGAAAGAGGCAGTTATGATGAATCAAGAAGGAACAGGGAGGGCTGAAAATGTACAAGATTGACTCGGGTCACAACTTACCATGAACAGGAAAACAGGCTGAATATAGTAAGATTTACAAACCTCAAGTAGCTTGTTTTAATTTTACGTAAGCCTTTCTTCTGTGCTCCCAACAGTTGTGTACCTGTAGGAAATTCAGGTGTTTTACCTTTGTTTTTTTACTAAGATCTGCAAGGATCTCGATGTAAAAGCTATCATGGACACATGGATTAAACAGAAAGGGTACCCTGTGGTCTACATCGCGGAGAATAGCGCTCAAGCGAGAGATGGCTCCAAAAAGTTGTTCGCAACTCAGAAACGATTCTTACGAGACATTAGACAAGGAACAAAACAATACGATGACGAGTCCAAAGGGTATGTTTTGGACTGATATACTGGAGCTTGACCTTACAAAGGAAATAAACAACGATAAAACTCAAATTAAACATCTTAAACTTTGATATTGTAACTTAAAAGTCGTAACTTATGGCATTTACAGTTTACGTTGTAGTCAGGTTGGTCAATTAATTTCAGACATATGCTTCAAATCATTCAGTAGTTAACATGACGAGGTTTTCTTTTCGTCATCTTGAAATATAGTTCATGAAATTTATATATGTACATTTTGTGTCCACGTTTATTGGATACGTTTTGTAGTTATCAATGGCACATACCGCTGACATATGTGACGTCGCAAAACCCTCATAAGCAACATACGGTGTGGATGAAGAAGGAAAATGGTGAGTGAGGACTGGAAATAAGGTGGATATGCTCTTGAAATTAGTATGCGGTTGTCCATTTTCGTATTCGTAAAATTGACGATGGAGTGCTACAACGAGTAATATTGCGTTCATGTAACTGATAACTGAGAGATTTAATCTATAAATACGAATGTGAGATTGTAAACTTAAAAAGTCGATTTGAAAATTTAAATGAAAGCGTCAATAGTTTTTGCCATGCGAATGTAGCCTGTGCGATTAATACATTACTTTACGTTGGGTTATATATCAGGCGAGAGTGTACGTTGACTATATTTTTGGTAAAGATTAAATTTTATCCTTTTTGAATTTATTCACAGTTCACGTTCCGTCTGTCAAGAAGTACAAATGGATCAAGGCAAACGTTGGGCAGACAGGATTTTATCGTGTAAACTACAGCAAAAAGAACTGGAACAATCTTGTCAAACAGCTCCAGAATAATCACAAGGTAAAGAGATGCTATTTAAAAACACGTTTCCTCTGAGTGTTATGTAGTCAATAGCAAGGAATCACAATCTTCAATTACTCAGTGAAAATTCCAAGTAAATATAAGCAAACTAAGAGCCAAAAAAAGGGGATTGATTAAGAAGTTGACCCAAATGTTTTAGACTAGTTATAAGGCTTGAAGTAAAATCAACGTGGCCCCAATTTATTTTGCCTCTTGATTGAAAATTGTCCTTTTATCAATCGTGAGTTGATAGATAAGTTTTATGGGCTGCCCTTTACTGGAGATTTATGAGTGTCTGAACGACACGTCCTTCACTGATAGCTTGATCTCAGTGACTCTTCCAACATCTACTGTCGGCTTGAAAACGAGATTTTCGTAGTCGAAACTATCTTAAACACTTGCATGTTGTGTGTTGAAAGGCTACAGCGCTCAAGTTTGAAATGACATGATATGATTACTTTCTGGATTTCACAACGGATACACTCCAATTTTTAGTTCCATTGTTTTAATCAAGCCAGTTGTAATGAACCCTTTCTTCCGTGTGTGGGTCGTAAAATTTTCTTTTAACTGAAAGAAGATAGAATGTATCATGCGTTAAATATTTCTTATGATAAATTATTAAACAAAGAACTTGGCTGAGTGAGAGTTATCAAGGGAAAGTTTGAATCCCAAAAGGAAATAATCATGTATATACTGGTTTGGACTAGATACATCGAAGAACTGTCTAACGGCTTTCGACTCGAGAACCTCAATTCGATCCGATTAAACGGAACACTCTGACCCTTACCATTACCATAGTCAACTACCAAACGCGTCCAAATGATTATGTGAAATTCCAAGAAAATCCAGTGATGACGATAAAAAGTGACTGTTTTTTATATTAGGTTTTGGCTGCTGTGGATAGGAGCGGATTGATTGATGATGCGTTTAACTTGGCCAGGTACGACAAGAGAAGGAGTGTAATTTACTTGATAGTATGAAGTTGAGTTAGAGCGCATTTCGATTGACTGTCGTATAAAAAGTAATCATGACAGCCAATCATAGAGCTGGAAGATATCACTACAAGCCAATGAGAATTCAAATAAGTAAAGATGTAAACTACTTAAGGGTGAGAGATTGTCAGTGACCGAGTTACCGTTGCTTTGAGGTTTGAATTGGATTGGTTGAGAGGCTTGGCCAATCACAGGGCGGAATAAGGCAAAACCAATATTTTTCTGACACTTGATTGAAGATCGCTCCAACACTCATCCAGACTGAAACAGTTGCTGAAAATAAGACATTAAAATAGAATAACGCTGAGGAAACGAGTTCTCTACTCCGGGCTTCCGGCTGCGATTCAAAAACTTCTGTGCTGAAGCTCCCTAGTAATGACGGGATGATTGGAGGATTTTCCTCTGAGGGCGCCCACACTAAATTCTGACATGGATTCAGAAACATGTCATGTTGTTTATTATGATAATTTGTTAACTTTCCTTGATCAAGATGGAGTAACATACACCCTTACACCTCCCCCTTGCTTTGTTCTTGTAAAGCGAACAGTTGTATTTCCTAAGATTAATGTATGAGTTATTCTTTTCGATGGCTAAAAATCGCACCATCAACTTGTCTGTATGCAGGGCTGGCCAACTGGACATGTCCACTGCATTGGGTCTGACGAATTACTTAGATAAGGAGAGAGAATACGTCCCATGGTCCTCTGCTCTCGGTCATTTGGGTTTCATTGGGTCAATGTTGACCATGCGTCCTTCATACGGATTCTACCGGGTAAGTGGAGGGTTGAAGATCGGAGAAGGGATCAAGTGAAATTTATAAAAGCTTTACTTTGACAGTCGAAAGTAGTCCTGGGATACACTGCTATTTTCCTCCTTCGCTACTTTCTTTGACTGTTCCAAAAAAAAAAAGAAAAAAAAATTCTTGCTTCCTTCTCAGCCAATCAGATGCAAATTAAAACCAATCGCGACTTTGCCACGCGCGTTTTTCCGAGCCTTAGTTCGGTCACGTGTGTTTACTTCTCGTTTCATTGGGCCTTCGTGATCATTGTGATCAGTATTTACGTATATTTCATGGGCTGTTGAGATGAATTTAGTTTTGCTTTAAGGACACTAGATTAAACAGTGATCTTATTCAGAATACGTAAGTTCTACTGCTTACAGTGTATCCAAAGAGACGCCAAAAGGAAAGAAAGTAACAGGCGAATCAGTGTGGCCACTTGATCGACCACTTACGAGGAAGTGATCGCAGTCCAACAGGATTTATTATAACCAACATTTGCCATATTTCGTCCTTTGCACAGAAATACATTGTGAAGAAGGTGAAGCCACTCGAAAAGTACGTGGGATGGGGAACTGATGGTGATATCCTCAAGATGTAAGTAAAGAGACCTAGAGGATCATTATCGCAACAAATCATCTTCTAAGAATAACTTCTAACAAAGATTTGAGATGGCAATGAGATGAAATCAGATGGCAAATTTGTCAAAACCGTAGGTGTTGTTGATGATAAGGTGGAAAAAGTGTGTGATTACATATGCACACAGAACTCCCGAAGCTTCTCCTATGTCTCCTTAACGGTATTACCTAATTTTAACATTTAGTCTTGGATTTATCTTTTTCGTGCATACTTTAATGTTTGGAAGGTTCATTTATCGGCATTTCGTTTGGGAACATCATATAAAATCATGTGAAACGTCCTTCTCCATCGCCAAGACGAGAATTACATCTGACTGATTTTCAGTTTTAGTTAACTTCAGTCCGAATGCCTTCTCCTTGTTTGCGCACCTTCGTATCCAATTCGGCTCTCTTCGGTATGTGTACAGTATATATATTTTCACTGTGAAATTTAATTCGTGAATTTTTACCAGGTATCTGCGAAACAATGTGCTGTCAACATTAGCCAGCCATGGTGATGAACACGCAGTGGATTACAGTTTGACTGGATTCAGAATGTGGATGAAGAATCAGAGGTTAACGATACAGACTAAAATTATTAACGAGCTCAAAATACACCATCTTTTATTATCCTATTTTAATTTACTCAAATGACGCTTTCGATATTGCTGATCCCAGCAGTATGCAGGACGCGTGTCACAGAGGAACCAAGCTATGGCAAAGCTCACCAGAGAGTCCTCTGTAACTCAGTAGTATAACATCGGAGAACGGATGATTAAAAATTTTATTTTAAAGGTCTTAGGTTCGATTCCTCGTGGTAAACTCAAAATGTTTGTAATCGTGTAACCTGTGTTACATGACATAGACCTACTCCTTTCCCTTCGTTTTTCATTCGGTCTTTTGCTCGCTTCTTTGTTTGACTGTTCGTTCGTTAACTCATCCATGTGGTATTACGCTTACTTGTTCGTTCTTGAGCTCACGTTTCTTAGTTTATTTGTTCATTTTTTACTTTATGGTCTTTCTTTGTTTATTCGTTCCCCTCGGTCATTTTGTTTGGTTCAGTTGTTCATTATTCCACCATTTCCTCTACCCTTCATAACCTCTTCTCATTATGCACGTTCACGTAACCATCAAGGGCTACAACTAGTAGCCTTTCCTTATGTACGCATTTCATTATATCTTAAAGTCATGTTAGTTCTCTGTCTCTTTAGCCTTACAATCTCTCCTCATCTACGGGACATTGTATATCATACCGCTATTAAGTTCGGTGGAATACAGGAATGGGAATTTATGTGGGAGAAATACCAGAACTCCATTGACGCCACTGAGAAATCCAGGATACTATACGCTTTAACAGGCACCAAAGAACCTTGGCTGTTAAACAGGTAAACTTATGAGAAATCTTCAGCGCGGTGTTCAAAGTAATATGGGAATGCATTGGTTTTGCTTCAAACTGCCTTGTAACTAGTCTAGAAAACTTGCACCGCGCTCACAAACAATCAAATGCAAGTAGGAAACCAATCGTGACCCAGTCACTCGGGTGTTCCTTAGGCTCGATTTCCGCCACTCTCCCGTGTCTGGTCTTCGCAGCTCCCCGAGAAGAGAGGTGGGTTCGAGTGGCAGAGGCGCGGGCTCATGTTCCCGAACAGCGGCTGGTAATTGAGCCTACGTGTTGCCGTGCCTCAGGCAAATGCGGCCTTCATATACTCTTAGGCTCCTTGTGATGTTAACCGACGCTTGTTATTGCTATGGTCTTAGTTTTATAGCACTCGCTTGGAAAATGTTCGAATCATTTTTTATCTTAATTACAGCCTCCTGGGTTAATGACAGAAAAATTTAACCGGATTCGTGTTAGGAAATTTGAACGGAAAATTCTCTCTAGTGAGCATGGGTGATGAAGATTTATTTATTATTACGTTATCCCCAGGGGATAGAAATTTGTTCAAATGAACATCCAAAAAGTTCTAGTTTTGCTTTAAAACGTAGATATGACAAAAGGTAGCTCATATTGTATTAAAGTTGATCTTTAAATCGATCGACCGTCAGTTCTCCTAGATCACTAAGCTTTAATTATTTTCAATTAATTTAGGATCCTGGAATCTTCACTTGATGAATCAAAGATCAGAACACAGGACATGTTACACGCTATTTCAGGGGTTGGCTCACATGTCTATGGACGCCTTCTGACTTGGGACTTCATCAGAAAGAACTTTGACAAGATCGTGAAAAAGTAAGAACGACTCACATGCTAGCGGTCTTAGTATCAAGGTACACGCAATTTTCAAAAAAGCCTCCAACCTGTGTGCTTCCAACCTGTATCAAATTACCTCGAGGGACAACCCTTCTGCAAACAACTGTTTGTGGGAAGAAAAGTTGCGTCAGCCGTCGGATAAGACTGTGTGAAGAAAACCCCTCCTCCCTCCCCTCTACCCCGTCTTTCTTCTTAGGTACAAAGATTCACTTTTGTTAAAAAAAAAAGAAAAGAGGTGTTGCAACAAACAGGCCTCCAGGGTTCCTGTAAAAAATATGATTTTCAGCACTCTTCGCGGTAATTCGACCTAGAGAGCTTTTTTAAAAGCCTTTGGCAAATGAGGTGTGGGACTAACGATTTTAAAAACTCTCAGTTTTGCTCTTTATACATCTTAACATTCTTGAAAATTGATCATCATTATTACCGTCTGTTCTGGTCGCGCCAGTGGTGCTAAGGCCTTAGAAAAGGATGCTCAAACTTTACTCCATAATTCAAGGTTTAAAAAGAAATTAAGCGGTGATTTTTAACAGCCATTTGATTTCAAGTCCTCCTGAGCATGTATAAACTTCGATTTAATTGTGGTTGGTTTGTTTTTACACAAAGGTGGTGTGAGGAATCTAGTATACGACTGTATGAGGAAGAAAGGTTATTACGTTAGGGACAGTGAGAACAGACAGAGAGGATTAAGGGTGCTTTTGCTATTAAAAAATGAAAATTATTTTTTTACCTAGGATGGGAAATGACGCAATGGAAATCAGTTATTTGGTTAACATCGCCAGCCGAGGAATGAACACAGAGTTCCAACTTCAAGAGGTGCTCGAAGATAGAGTTTTGTAGACATATGACCTCTTTATCATTTTCAAGCGTAACTCGGCGAAGGGAATGTTATGGATAAGTCGAGGGAAACGTTCATTGAAGGATCAATGAACTGCACTAAAAATAATTCATATTGAAGATCATGAAATTTTGCGTGGGCGGTTACCCTAAGATATCCGTATTCCCGAAGATGATGTCATTACATGTACTAAGCCTTTTCCTTGAAAGTTTTGTTAGATAAACAAGAGACGCCATATTGGATATCATTGGATGAGATAAATGTTTAACACGGTCTTTTCATCTTTTAAACAGTTCAAGGATTTTATCAATCAACATAAAGATACAGTGGGTTCCCTGCGCGCGACAAAGAAATCATTGGAGTACATAGAGGGTTGTATTAACTGGATGAAAAACCATGGGAAGAAAGTCGAAGACTGGCTCCAATCCCAAGTGGATTCCCTCAGCAGTAGACTGGAAGATCTCTGAGAAAAATGAAAGATTTACAACAGCACACCGTAGTGGTATCTCAACAAACTGTGGCTGTTTCCGAGCTACTTTTTAGTTAAACCTTTCGGATTTACCTTCATGCATACTTTTAAGATAAGAAAGAGTCGCAGTCATTCTTCATGAGTGTGGTGCATTTCCCCCCCTATATTCTAAACGGAAACGTTTGTACAGACCCGGCAAAAGAGAATGGAAACCCACTTTGTGAAGCTAACATTTGTCAAAAGAAGGTCTTTCCTTTACGAAGTGGTCTTAATTTGTTGTGATCCCTCCTCATTGGCAGTCAATTTCCTATCTATAGCTTCCCCTTTAACTTCTGTCAGAGAAGACTTATACCCCCCGTTCCCTTGAAAATAATGTGATAACCTCCCCCCCCCCCCCCCACATTAAAAAAAACCTCCAACCATTTCCCTCGGCGATAAATAATCAGCGGTCCATTGCCTTTTATCTCCACATTTTCTTACTCGTTGGCCTCTGTATCTTTGCCTCGACACAAATACATCAGGGACACGCTCCATGTGAAACTATATTTTGTTCTGCTACTTTTGAAGGATTAGCAGCTGGTCCATGTCACCATTATCATACAGGTGTGCAGGTGGAGCAGTGAGGGTGTATCACCCCCTATCACTACGAATAAATACGTAGGAATGTAAAAGTGATGTTTCATACAGGTAATTAAGTGGTATTAAACTGCTAGACTAAAGTGGTTAACTTTAAGGTTGGAAATTGTGCACTATATTATAAAAATTCCCTTTAACATGAGGTAGTTAGACTTTTCAGCGAAGCTTTTGGTAACGCTACCTATGGAAACAAAAACGTGTCATTATTTTCACGAGTAAATAAAGCAATTAAAAGAAGACAACTTGCCTAACTAATTAACAGCTTCGCTCGAAAGAGGAAGGTAAGGGGCTCCATTTTGGATGACATTTTCTTTGAAATTATCAGTTGCTCTTGCAAGACGGTTTATCATAACCAAAATAACTGGGCGAAATGTAATAAGTTGAAATGCATTTTTTTATTAACTTTTGAACCCCCGGTCATGAGATTATATAAAGTGATTACCGATCAAAGAAGCTCCTGATCGTCAAACAAATTCTCCTTGTCAGTATCAAAGGAAATGTAAAGAGATCAGTTTGGAGAATGTAAATACTGATGTAAGTGTGTAAAAGGTTAACACGGCAAGAACTTTGAACTTGTAATGAAAACCGCGAATATGTTAAATAGTATACGTCATGATTATGCAAATGACGCCAAAGACGAGGAAAGACTGGGGAATAGCTTAACGGATTTTCCATCATATTGCTAAATGAAGAAAGTATGTAGTTTAGTCCGTTTTGTTTCATTATTATTGTGTAGGTAGTTTTGAAACTGGCATGCCGATGAAGTTCTTAGGAATACGTAGTAACAAATTTTAGAAGGTGTTTTCGCGGTTATAAATGAGCATGCAAACAGGAAAGTTGGGAAAATTCATCGTGATGTAACCACAGGCAGACCACCTGATGGGTACAACAGGACGGCAAACTAAAGAGAAACTAAATGTTGGTTCACCAAACTTTTGCATACGCGGGCCATTTAAAAACCTCTCACTGGATCGTTCTAAACTTCTGGTACTAAACGATCAGCATTTGGTCTTTGTGGCCAGACAAACACTGATTGGTCAATTTAAAACGAGTCACATTACTCGAATTCCTTCGTTCACTGCAGTGAGCACCGTTCATGATAAGAAAGCCGTAACTTTGATTTTCCTGGCAATTATCTCGGGAAAATACTAAGGGGAAGAAACTATAATTTGGCCAAAAGACGAAAATGTATCTCATTGATGAAAGAACGTCGCCCGATTGGTAAGATCTTTAATATTTTGACGTTGATTTTAGTTTGAAGTGGGGGAGATCACGGCCGCCCGGCGTGAAATTGCAACCTCTGTTTTATTTTCCGACAGAGCATACTTGCAACGTTTTTGTTTGACTTCTTTTTTAATTCTTTTGTTGTTGTAATTTTCCCGTTTAATATATTTCTGATAAATAGTTTGGAATGCTTCACTATACTGGTCTTTTCAATTCAATACCAAGTCTTCTAACACTTGTCGGTAAGTTTACCCTTTTTCCAACACTCTTAAGTTGAAGGAATGCATCGAACCTCTACAGACTTTGAACGTTATTAAATCAAACAACAAAATTCGTGTAGTAATGTCATTTTAGAGGCAAAACACTTTTTTCATAGAATCTTTGCTCACTTGTAAATTTCCGATGATTTGTTGGTTTTCCCATTTTACAAAAAGGTTAGAAAGAGTGTGCAAAGTGTTTTTATATTTACTGTTTCACTTCATTGCATAAGCGTAGGTTTTCTCTCAATTATTGGTAAGTTTACCCTTTTCCTAAACTGTTATATTCGGGACATGCATCGAAACGCCGCTCCATTTGATAATTGTTAAGTAAAAAAAAAAACGCTTTTAGAGTAATGTCTTTTTAAAGTCAAAACCCTTTTTCCTCAGAATCTTTGTTCACTTGTTCCTTGCATTACGTACTCCACTTGTTACATATCATCTTAACATTTGCTCACCTTTCATGGCAAGTTCCCCGCAGCTCAGTGGGTAGAGCATTGTACCGCGAAAGCGATCCCAGTCAGGATGGAGATCCTGATCCGGGGAACTTGCCGTTTTTTGTTTTTAATTTTTAATCTTTAATTTTTTTTCGAAGTTTTTGTTACATTTATTGGCAAGTTTACCCGATTCCTACAGTTTTAAATAGAGGACATGCATTAGAACGCGGCTCTATTTGAATATTATCAATACAAACAACAGAGTTTTTGTAGTAAAGTCATTTGTGAGTCAAACTACTTTTTCATTTTCATTACAGTTATTGGCAAGTTTACCCTTTTCCTAAACTTTTAAATTCAGGACATGCATCGGAATGATACTCAATTTGTACATTATTAAATCGAACAAAACGTTTTTATAGTAATGTCTTTTTGAGTCAAAACCCTTTTTCCTCAGAATCTTTGTTCCTTTTTTCCTTGCAGTACGAATTCAACTTGTTAAATATCATCTTAAAATTTGCTCTCCTTTCATGGCAAGTTCCCCGCAGCTCAGTGGGTAGAGCATTGTACCGCGAAAGCGGTCCCAGTCAGGATGGAGATCCTGACCCAGGGAACTTGCCGTTTTTTATAATTTTTTTTTTTTGATATTTGTTCAATGTCTTGTCCCTTTCCCATTTTATACCAAACTTATAAATAGCGGAGTGTCTCTTTATTCTCGTCTTTTCACTTCAGTACATCAGCGGGAGTTATTATTATCTCGAACTCGCTAATTACGTGGTACATGTCACTGTAACTTGATGTTATATTTTTTGAATTGAAACTTTTTTTTTAATGCGTCGGTAACTAAGTTGACTAAAGAGTTGCATGTGGAGTGACCCGAACCCAAAGCGGGTTCCTGATTGGCTCCTTTAGGGCGTGTGAACTCAACTCACGTCATATTGGTGACGTATTTATCGGTGATTGGTCTGTTTTCATAATCAGTATTCATAGCAAATCGTAAAGTTTTCTCAAACCAACCAGGTCGCGGACGTGTGAGGACGTGTTACTACAACTACACTTTGTTGAAAGTTGACTCACACTTGAAGGATGTCTAAAGGTAAGCATTCGGTTTCTCCTTAACAATTACTACTAAAGTTATCTTCCCTCACTGTAACGGTTGGAAAGAGCTGGTCGCTAAACGTTGCGCTTTTGGTTCGCTTCATGTATCGCCTTCGACTTCGTGCCATTCGAGTCGTTCATCTTAACGCCAAATTGTTTAGTTGAAAGAAATACCGTGCATACCTTTGGAGGAAATTACTCTTGATGAGTAACATTTCGAAAAGATAATAGCACATAAGATTCACATAGAACGCAGCCAGGTGCGTTTGAGGTTTATATTCATGGGTACTCTTAACCTGCAAAGAAATTGTGGCAGTAACATTTCAAAATCGGCTTCTACAATAAACTTCGTGTGTCACCGAAAACAACGTTGTTGCCTCTAGAATTCTGTTTTACTTGAAGTTCGCTACGCGTCACCCCTTCCACACTTATTTGTCATTATTCGTTCCTTGAAAGGTTTGAAAATAGCCAACCGACTCAAAATTGTTTTGTTTATTTCTATTGCAGGAAGAGTGAGGTGAAGAAGATGACTGTGGAACTGAGAGCACAAGAGGAAAAATGTAGTCAATGAATAAAGAAGAAACCCTGCAAAGATAAGACCTCTGATACTGTTGTACTGTCTTAGTTTAAATGGTGGCTGCCAAAATTTCTTAATTTGCTTTTGTTTGATCTTATATTAAACCTGAGTCATGGAGTATCAGGAGAGACTCTTAAAGAAACGGAAAGAAGCCGAGGAGGACTAAGGTGAGACTCAATTCAAGGCGATGGCAGCCACCATTGGAAATGTATTTTTTTAAGGTGGCACTGAAAAGCAATGATATTTTAAGAAAACTGAACTTTTAAACGAGCATAGCTCAGCTCGTTAAATTAACAAGGCAAACAAAATTATTCAAATCTTCCTCAAAAGTATACTTCACTATTGTTGTCAAAGCGGCATTCAGCTATGAAACAACATTCCATCTATTGTTCTTCTTTTCGACACTTTTTTAAAAATTTGGAAAACATGCTTAGACTTCGACAAGTGCAATTTATTCATCGATCAGTGTCACCCTAAAAATTTCACGTATTTCCTGCGTTAATATTTTTACAATGGGTAAGAGAACACTGGAAATCAGACATACATTGGAGAAAAATTTGTTCCATAAGTTCTGTTTAACTGTTCGCTGCGAACCGAAAAAGAACCACTTTGGTTACGATACATTTACTGAAAGAACGCTGACACATCAGCCATTCAAAAAGTTGGAGAGGATGAAAATTTTTCTTTATTTTATGTGTACAAAACCAACGTATGACAACAGATTGCGAAAAAAAGACATTTTTACAACCAGACATCTGACACCAAGTTACGACTCTGCGACTTGTCGAGACGAGTGCAAGTAGGTTACGAGGCATCAAAATTTATCGGAGGAAAAAGATATCAAAAATGTAGCCCGACTTTTACAATATAAAACTACCACGTTAACTGAATGTGACGCAACAAACGCAGATGTTCTAAAATTACTGAGCGGATGTTCTTTTAACCTGACTGACGAGTACAGTGACAACGTACCGAGACCTTTGCCCTCACGACATCTTTACGAGGTCGGACATACCTGAACAACGTTGAAAACAAGCCGGGATATATCTTTTAACAAACAAAAAGTTATTTATAGTATCAGATGCATGCTAAATCAGCGAGTCTACCTGCAACAGACAATTCAACATTTGAGCTACGGCTCTCGATGCTTTTGGCGACTGACCGTTAACACACAAAGATCGACTAGTGCTAACAACGTACAAATGAAACTATTGACGTCTTTCAATTGACAACGAAACGAACAGAACGACGGAAACTGACCGATCACAGATCAGAAATGACAAGTCAGACCTGTACTACGACAACTCTACGTTGTTTCATCAGGCTAAAAAAAATCTGTTGTATAATTTGTAAAAAAACTTTTATCCCAGTGAAAATCCAATTGCCTACGTTCTCTTATCGTTGTAAAAATTTAGCGTATATAACTGTTATATACGCTAGGATTCTCAAAAATTTTGTAACTTAGTTATACAGACCACAAAATCGATCCTGTATACGAAAAACAATTCCTTGTGAAATCACAGGTTCTTGTAGCTAAAAAATTGTCCATTTATAATGTGTAAACAAACAAAACTGCGTTACAAATTAAACAATTTTGTAGTGGATCAGGAATACTGTGGACTTTTAGGTTTGATTTCTCAACTCTCAATGTACTCACTCACTAACACAGTTACACGGCAACAAAATTGTCTGTCAAACGCAAGCAAAAAAGAAATTACAAAGCCACTTTCATTTATGTTTGTCTTTTAGAAGTTTCGGATGAACGAAAGTTTATTCAGAGCGAACTTGAAACTTAGGGGCTTTTAGTAAATTGGACATTTCCTTTTCTCATGTATGAAAAAGAGGAATAAAATAGTTTGATTAGAGTTTCAGACGTCTTAATGTGGTCTGTATAACTAGTGACGAAGTGTTTTCGTTTAAAGTAACACTACCCGGAAGATCTTCATTTGATAATCCTCTACTATGAACCAGCCGTTGGGTTTTATCTTATCATTTGTAACGTACAAAGAACTTTTTCAGCCTACAATTTTGTAACAAAGGAGAAAAGGAAAGTTTGGAGATTAAAATCTGATTCAACTAAAATTTTTTAAAGATATCTGGAGCCCAGCGATGATCTGGTTGTCTGATATAATTTGATCAAAAAGGAAACACTGCTAACTTGGCCCAAAGGATAAAAAAAACACTACGATCATTTTGGTTGTTAACAAAAGTTCATATGGTTCGAAACATTGGCCAGTCTACATCAAATTCGTCCTGTGCAAGAAAGACAATGAATTAGTTGGCTGAAAAAGGTCTTTTTAGTAGCAACATGGCAAGCTCAGGCATATTTTAATCGTTCTAAGAAAATTAGAAATCTTGAAGAAACCAATTTGCGAGATACAATGAATTGAGTTTGCCATATTTCTTATCGTTCGAGTAGAAAAGTGTATGCATCACCTTGTGCAAACGATTTTAAACACTAAAATACTTCAGTGAGGGAGCTGTTCCTCAAAAACTTCGATGAGAAATTAGATCTTAGAGCTATTTCACAATTTTTGTAAGAAATTGTTTTGCACAAGGTGAAACCATTTTGAATTTTTTGTGGAAGATGTTATCAGGGGAAAATCTGTGCAAATTGCTCTAGAATTTCCCGCCAAAAGTCTTAGTATATATCTGAACGAATTTTTCTCCACACTTTTTTGATTATTTAATGAAAAAATTACTTAACTAATTAAAGAATTGAAAGACAAAACACTTATTATTGATTGTATGAAATAATTGAAGAAAGAAAATAAAGATCAAACACGAGACAGTGAACATTGTTGACTTTTATTTAATAACGACGATACAGAATTGTTATAGCAATAACAGATAAGGTCCTAAACATACTTTTGATAAAAAAAAAAAAAAACGGCGCATGCGTATTTTGGGCGCCTGTATTTTTCTAAGTTTTTTGGCGGGAAAATTACGCCATTTTACTCCCAAAGTTTAAAAAACTTGACGCATGCATGTTTTAAGCACCCGTATTTTTTGGTAGGAAAATAAATTTTTAAAAAGGATATTAACGAGGAAAGTCTCCATGAAAAAAATTTGACGATTAGTAACGAAGCGAATTTGGGGTTGAAAAAGACTCTTCAAATTACTGACAGCAAATCTACGCAACTTTGTTAACATCTATTTGTTTCGACTGAGGTACGAGCCGAGCAAGAGAAAAGCTTTCTGGAAATCAGAAGACACGATCTTTGCTTGAAATTTGACTTCAGTGGGGATTGTAGTAAAAATTTAATTTCTACCTCTGCTTTGAGCTTGTCTTTTGACTTGAAAGAACATCACACTGAAGTATATGCGCAGTTGATTCTGATATCTGTTATCAAGCAATCTGCAAGAGCAGAAAAACAAACAAATCAATAAATGTCTCAAACAGAACAAGGTTTACATTTCAATCACATAGCACAGGTTTCCGTCGTGTGTAGGCTATTATTTTAGCACACTGATAAAGTCAACTGGCAAAATTTATCATTACTCGATTTTCCTCGCACTTTGTGACAAACATCAAGTAAACTATGCAGTGCAGTACTCGTACTAACGACGATCTACTTCCTCCAATTAAAACGTTGACAGTTTTAAAAGATAAAATCAATATATATACTGTACATGCAGATTGCTAGAATAATCATTCCTAACCCAGCTACAATAATTATTCTACTTTTACAAGGTGATGGATATTTCTTTGCATGACAACAAATGCACGAGCAGAAAAGGAATGTTGAAACCACATTGTAGTAATAATAATAGCTTGCGTTGTTTGTTCCATGTTTACCTTTTCTTTCTCCTATTTTTTCACGCCATGAAATGAAAATCAAAGGCGGCCTCTTTTTGTTGCTTTAACTCACGCTGCCTCAATTCCTCTTAAATTAACCAATTAACTAACTCTTAACATTAACTATGAAAAACTCTTCTAGAACTGCAATGTTTTATGTCAAGGTAGCCTTAAAATGTTGTTAAATGAACCCTCACATTCATAAAAAGCTAAACATCCACGTGTAAAAGTTAACAGGAAATGGAAATTTGATGTCACTGTGTTTTCGAGGCATTATGGAATTTTGATGGTGCATTTTTAGTGTCCAACCCTCTCTTTTTGTTCAGTTTAAAATACAGAACAGATAGATGAATAAATCTCTTAAAAATGAGCGAAGTGATCGCCGGTATATTGCAATGAAATGGAATTGAAACCAGTCTAGACGTTTAATTCCGAATATTAAATATGGGCTCTTGTGAAAAACCGTCGATAGAATGGTTTTAATACAACCGATTGACTTCAACTGTTTTCCCTTTGTGCTGAAGCACACTTACATCACGCCACGAAAAAGTTCACCGTTTATTCAAATCAATGGTGCCCCGTGGCCGATACAGCTCAAACAATTACGAAATGGTTAAACTTGTTGATATCTCCTCTAGACAAACTTGATAAATAATTTTTTTTTTCTGAGGCGTGTGCGGAAACTTTAACACAGCTGGCTAAAGCAAGAATAAATGTTGATGTGTATGGAACAGAAAATAATTTTCTGACATTCCTGGGACAACGTGGAACACTGTCATCTAATGTTGAATTCTGGTGGGCTCGACATTAATTTTGTTTCACTGCGTTGAAAAATTCTCTAAAGAGGGTATCATTAAAAAAGTCAATGGAAAAAAAATGGAAAAAGGCGACGCCCTCTTGGATCGAGGTTACTTGAGACAGAATTCAACAGAAACGGTGACAAACTCAAGTATATTAAAAAAGTCTAACGGCCACAAACTGCCACAAACTGCCCCTGCGATTTCGTGCCAAAGCACAGTAGAAACTGTGAAAGCTGTTGGATGATGATTTACGAAAACTGTTTTTCGTTTTGCGTGGACTTTTAAAATATTTGGATCGAGCATCAAAAGAAATATTGTATTTTGAACTAGGTCATTCTATCGCTGGAAATTGAAAATGGCGGAATCCACCGAAATAAAAAAGATTTGCCATGAACTGATGATCAAAACTTCCTACAACGAATCTCGATTGTATTCTTGTCTTTTTCGTGATAAAAGATATTTCTGTACTTATGTGCTTTCTTTTAACTACGAGTCAGGTAAAAACACTCGTAATTACCGTATAACGAAATATTTCTTAACTCCCCTTTTCGGACACAGCAATCAGCATGTACGTACCATACACCAATGGGGCTAAAAATAACTTAAATTAAGATTAAAATAATCGTATCAAATAAAGAAAACAACCCACCTTGTTCAAGATAAGTTAACTTCACCCTCTTGGAATTCTTTTGTAATCTTTTCTGATTTCTTTGTTCATCCTGTGTCATAATTTACCTGTTGTAAGATAAATTGCGAGTGAATACGCTAGATTATACGAGGGCCAATTTAGATTCCTACGATATATCTTGAACTTGATACTCTTGTGGTTCTTATCAAAGTTTTTTCTTAGCGGAACTTATGCAATCAGGACAAGTAAAGGCCGAATTTCAAGACCATCTTGACCCCTACGATTGACTAGCACCTAATTTCTCCTTGCAATATCACCCATGAATCACATATTAAGGTTACAAAAGATCAATAAAGGAAATGATCATCAAATTAAAGAAGCTCTTGATTGTTCAACAAATTCTCCATGTCAGCACCTTAGGAAATGTCTACAGAATAGTACTTGAGAATCTGCATACTGATATCAGGGTGTAAAGTGCAGTTAGGAAAATCTTTACCACCAGAACTCGGTTTTTAGAAAATAGGTTAGTGAACTGGTTTGAGGGCTACACTACACAGAGTATCTACAAAGGTATCAATCATGAAGATGTCGTTTCAGACGCCTGAATAAATTAACACAGGGCGAGTACCTTCGTGCACAAAATCAATGAATCTAAAATCTTATCTAACGCTATGAAAACTACTCAGAAGAGACAATTAATGTATGGGATCAGCTTACTAGGTCTTCTTTGAGGTTAACTAAATAAAATATTGACGTATATGCTAGTTACCACGGCTTACCTCTCCAAAAGAAGCTTTAACAAAATAACCACTTAGCGTCCAATGCGTCCATTTTCCCTTTCACGTGTTCTTCCAAGGCTTAAACTTCGCCCAACTTCTGAAGCACACATACACGGTTGGAAAAAAGGCGAATTTCAGCGCAAGAGTGCTTTAGGTGGTTGCTTGAAGGAACTTTAAAATTTAACACCAGCCGCCATTTTTTTCCTCGGGAGAAGATACACGTGATAGGTGAGGCAAACGATTAAATATTCATGTAGGAGATAGATCTACGAGATATGAATATTGAAATATTACAGTTAACCAAAGTCCAGAATCATTGAGTGCCTTTTGATATACCTTTTCCAGGTCATACCAATAAAAATAGAAAATAATCCGCAAATGTAAGATAATGAGTCGAAGGAAAGAACATAAAACATGGATCTCATTAAGAAAATTGACATATTTAAGATCTTCGTCTCTCCGTGTGGGATACGTCAAGACAAAAAAAGTTTAAGATTATAAAATATATGGGAGGAGGGACGAGCAGAAACGAACAACATCGCGGCTGGATAAATATGATTTACCCGCATCGTGTGGGCCTAACACATTGTCTAATACGAAAAGGATGGATTGAATCTCTCATTCAACTAAAGAAAAGTCTTTTCTGGCCCCTAATGTCCTAATTTTAAACAGGGAAGGTTTGTGGAAGAGTGAGGGGGGGGATGTAAGAAGAGGGGGGATGCTGGGAAAGAGAGGAAGCTTTTTAACATCCTGTAAACGCCACGGAGGAGGAGGAACCAGGAAAGCTATAAGTCGCAAACGCTATGCACAGATAAATCAATCCAACATGTACCCGCAGTGCAAGAAAAATTGATTTTTGAGAGTGAATTTTTCCCATTTTTTCTATCTCAGAAACCGGTAAAATAGGTAAAAAAAAAAATGAAAATTTAATTAACCCTTGTACTGAGCAATGAATCATTAACCCTTTAACTCCCAGACGTGATGAACATGCAACTTCTCCCAAAAATATCTATATATAACACAGCAAACATGTAATGAGAATACTCAAAATTATCTGATAGAGGTTGCTCTCTTGATCTAACAATAAATTCTTGTAACTAATTTAAAAGGAAATGTGTAGCAGCTAGATGGGGGAATAAACAATCAGACTTTGGGATCTAGAGGGTTAAATAAATTGATAAGCAGGTGTCCCTAAAGAAAGAAGGTTACCAGCAGTTTACCCCTGCCCATAAGATCTCTAACCACCATCTGTTAAGCTTGCATGCAGGTCCTCTTTTTTTGGATTTACCTTACAATCCTTTTTCCCTATGCAGCATCCTATTGTACCATCCTTAGCTGCTTATGGAAGAAAAAATGATCAAAAACCCTGGATAAACATGTTTTTCTTGGTACAATACTATTAATAGAATTTATTTCTGTTTCACCTGACATCTGTATTGCAAATTTAAGCCAGTATGGCCAAAAAAAAAGGTGAAAAGGTGATTCAAACCCCTGGATAAGCATGTCATTTTTGGTGCATTACTATTGATAGAATTCATTTCTGTTTCACCTGACATCTGTACTGTAAATTGAAGCCAGTATGGCCAAAAAAAAGGGAAAAGGTGATTCAAACCCCTGGATAAGCAAGTCTTTCCTGGTGCATTACTATTGATAGAAGTCATTTGTTTCACCTGGCATCTGTATTGCTGATTAAAGCCAGTGGGGCCAAAAGCTGACACTCTGTTCCACAGTTGGCATCTACACCTGTTTCCTATAAAAGAAGTTGAGATCACTTTGTGAGGGGAATGAATTGCTTTGGAGGCAGAAGGTAACCATCATACCAGATAGGAATGATGTAGGGTGACCAGGTTTCATCCAATGGGTGCAACAATACCCCTGATATTCATAGGAAGGAAACAGAGACAGACTCCAGCTATAAACAGCAATAAGGCATGAGTGGAGAAAGTGACGTGACTTGTAAAGTAAGATGTAATGTGTTGACTTTATACTGCCAGCCTTAATGAAGACAAGTAGTACTATGTCACTGGCTTGTGAGATGAAAGCTAGCAGTATGTGATTGATTGAAATTATTTAACACGCAAGTAACTCTACTGTAATAAAAACAAATTAAAAACTGAAATTTCAATCAAATTTTATGGTCATTTCATTTTAGTGTTGTGTTAACAAATAAGTAGGAGTGTCATCATTTGTCAAAAAATTTAGATGCTTCTGATTTGTGATCCACATTGGAGGAGATTATATTAGGACAATTAAAACTGAAAACTGTTTATTTGCATTAAAAAAACACTATTTTTCTCCAGAACTTATTTTTTCAGATATCTAATTATTTGCTACGGCCTTTTTAATTGGAGCATGGAAAAATTTCATGGTAAGGATAAAGTTCTGAAGCCCAACTAAAAACGTACCACCTTAAGAGGCATATAGGCACTTCTCTGTCAGTTTTACAGGCTGACAGTCTGTCTGTGAGTAAGTCTATACAGCAGTCATTGAATCAGTGAGTTAGTCAGTCAATCAGTATGTCATTGAGTTGATCAGGCTGTAAGTGAATCAGTGAGTCAGTCAGTCTGTCAATGAGCTGGTGGGTCATGAAGTCAGTGAGCAGGTCAGTCCATCTTTCAATCTATATGTCAGCCAGTCAGTGATGAAGACAATCACTCAAGTCAGTCCACTTATCTATCAGTCAGTTATAAAATCAATCAGTTTGTCTGTCAGTCAAGGAGCCAGTCAGTAAGTGATGAAGTCAATTAGTCAGTCAGTAAGCCAGTCAGAAAGTTGATCAGTCAAATCAGATGGTAAGTGGATAGTTGAACAGCCAATAGAATAAGAATGCAGATGCTCATAGAATGTTCAGTAATAGATGGTAAGAAAGAGAATTTACATAAATAGGAACATTTTGAATGTAAAGTAAACATCAGCCATGCTCTAACACAGCAAGCAGGAAATTATCAGAAGAAACCAGTTTTATAAGTTAGAACTAAAAATAGGATCATGGTTTGATAGTAAGTGAAAGCCATAATCAGGTTAAAGTTGTTCTTTTCATTAATCTAGTGAAAGAAGGTCAAGTCTTAGAGGCTGTTATGAGTAATTGTTGTTGTAAATATAAGCTTCTAGAAATCTCCAGACTGCTTTGTCATGCTAACATGCATACCATAGAACTTTCAAGAACATTTCATCAAGTCACACAGTTATTACATTTATGTAATACTACTAAAATAGTTCTTTTGTAAGCTTTTGGAATGTTCAGAACACTTTGTGAATGTATATAAGGATTTGTTATGTAGTAGTAGTTGTTGTTGTTGTCAGGAGTGACCGACCACATAAAGAGCTATGCCATAAGAGAGAGCTAAAGTGGAAGATTGCTAATTTCAAGAAACAGAGGAAACTGTGAGGTTGGCTCAGTGGTGAGCTAAGTTATAGACTGTAGTGGGCTTAAGTAAGTTTATTGAGCCTGAGTACTATACTGCCTTTAGGAGTTGCTCCTTTTCATGAATACTACTTGTTGTTTAATAAAGTAGTTGAGTTTGTAGGATTGTATTGTTTTTCTGTTAGTTAGATTATACCGTAACAAGGTGAAGTGGCCTACATGATCAGGGTGTGACCAAAGTGCTGTCCAATAGACTGGGGCTAGTGAAAATTCTCATCAAGCTACAATGTTTTTATTGTAAGCTGTCCAACATAATTGATAATAGTTTAAACACTGAAACTTAAGTCAAAAGTGATGTATCATGGAATAAGTTATCTGTACTATTCAACACAAGGAGGTGGCTTGTGGTGGATCATTAATGGACTGCTAAACAATAAGGTTATTACCCATTGCAATCATCCATTGCTAGCCACAGACACTAAGGTGAATGGTTGTTTTAGTGTATCCTAGAACAGTGAGATAACATAGCATAAAGAGATAATTATAACTCATTTACTCCTGCAATGATTGCAATATGTTTGAGCATGAGTAGCCCAGATATGAATAGCAAAGGATATTTGGAGTTTAAGTAGCTATACACAGTGCATATTCAACGCTACCAAAATTTATCACATAAACTATGGTGTTATACAAGGATTTCCAGCCCTGAGAAAAGCTGTAACAACACACATGAAAAAATATGATTTTTTTTTTACGTGTTTGATATCGGCAATCAGCTGCTGACACGTCAATTGTCTTTTGCACCACTTGGTCAGGTTGATGAATGAATGGAAAAGCCTTTATCATTCTCAATCCATGGTCATATGTCAGAATTTTTTCTGATTATGGCTGCTAAAACAGTGAAAAATTTCTCTTCTCGTGTTCACTTGTCAGCTATCGAGTTACGGTAAATACTCGAAGAGAAATTCCATATTTACGCGCAGTCCATGTATTATTCTATATCTAACATACTTTACTTTTTGAAACGTCACGCAATCCTCGTGTAACAATACAGAAAAAGCTTCTGCATAGAAAATTAGTACCCTTTCTTTTAAACTTAGATCAACGTGAAAAAAATCCTTATCATCCGATGCCATTTTGAGCTGAAGATTTTCCTGATAAGAAATGAGCCTACCTGACCATATTAGGCGTAAACACATCTTGTTTCCTGCGATCCGACGTAGGAGCGATTTGCTACATGATCCTGGGCTATGGCTAGCAATGAATTTAAGTGAGATGACCAAAATCAAATAGGAGGTACGAACACTGATTAAGTCGGCTTTAAATAAATAGATAAACAAAAATAAAAGTAAAAAAACATATCAAACGGCAATTTCAATTACTAACGTTTCCTACAACCTCCGCACAACATGGCGACAAAGTTGAAGAACCGTCACGCACGGATCGCTGGGAAGTTTAGTCATGAAACGATTTCCCGACGAAAAGCGCAGAACCTTCGCTTGGCGACGGAAATAGCACGAGAATTTATAGCTGCATTCTTCGGGGTTACTACCGAAAAGCCAATTTTTCATTTGCCCATTTCTTTCCTTTCTACATCTGCAATTCGGCTAAAACATTTTATCATTTGCACATCACAGCCACACTCGCAAGGGCAAAAGGTAAAAGTACCAAGATCTTGGTGTAATCGATCAGCGATTTGTAGACAAAAACGGGGAAAAAGCGAGAGTGAATAAGGGGAAAACAAACACTACTACAAAAGAGCTGTAGTGGCATTTTTCCTATTATTCTCGTCAGTTTATAATCAGATGTGCGGCCCGACAGCAATTCACGTACTATAACCACTATATATCTATTGATTTACAAAGAGGGCCGGACAGGGAAATATTTGGCTCGAGATCAGGACCTCGGGAGCGAGAGTAGTTCACAGACAAGAACTTAAAAAGTTTTGATATACGTTTTTTTTTTTACCTCAATGCTTGCTATCTTAAAGGACACCACTAGATTTCTTGAAACAGAGCTAAAACCATCTGCAGGTGAGAAAACCAACAGAGTAACATTTCAAAAAAGGTTGAAAATAAAAATAAAAGAGCATGCTTGTTTCCAGGCAAAACCGATTTCCCTAGTAAGTTCTTGCGTTTCATGAGACTCTTCCTGGGTTTTGCGAGTGAATCTTAAATTATTTTAAATGACGTTTCTATGCAATGACTCACAGGGCTCCTTCAGACTAACTGAGAATGACTGAAGAAGAAACAATATAATTTTTAACTCGTGAATTGCGCACATGCGCAAGAGCGAGTTGTAGATACGATGTGGGGAATGGCACTCGCTCGCTCGCTCGATTGGTTGAAAAGAGTTTTTTTTTTCGTTTTAGTTTCAACAAGCGGCGCTAGCGACTGGCAGCATGCAAGGATTCACACTGAAATAACAGAACAACCTTCGTTTTTCATAAAATTGTAATTGACAATCCTTTAACTTGAAAACAATCCGAAGATTCATTGAAAATATCACTTACTGCGAAGCGCTCGGAGTTTACAGATGTTCAAAGGCTTTTTCTGTGACGGCGTGAGATTGAGGATAAAATTGATCATTACGTTTCGTATCGCGTGTTTTTCCTCTGCGAAGCAACAAAAGATGCCGGCGACTAACGAAATTACAAGCTAACACGAAAATCAAATAACACCTAAACAAACAATTTTAGCTACCGATTTTCAGTGAATTTTTAAAGAACAATTTTCTTTTAAGTTTCAAGACAATTTGAAGATTCAAAATACATATTACGGACTAAAATGCGAAAGTCATACACCACAAAATTGATAAATAGGCCTGAAATGAAATTCTATCTTGTTACTGCTTATACGTTGCCTTGCACGTGACTAAAATCTACCCAGGCGGAGATCCAAAATGACAGTGGCAGTCTTGGCTTAGTTATATTACTCAAAACTCGTTCCCATTTGTCTCATTAGACAAAGAGGGAATCGTCAATGTTTTCATTAAGACAGTTTTGCCTTGATTTTCTAATATTTACAATGATAGACAGTAAATTTCACTTTTCACCCACGTTTTCTTTCAACCTTTTCTTTTGAACCAGAAACAGAAATGATATACGTTTAAAACACATGACATCATCCACCCTTGTCAAATGCAATAGCATGATCATTTCAATTGTAATGCCTTCTTATCCCAACGTTACTTTGTTTCTTTGCTATATTAGCGAACACTGAACTACTGCTCGTACTCTAGATACGACAATCAACCACAAGATTCCCTAAACCAGATAACATTAAACATAATCCAAAAAATCGTGTGTCAATTCACGAGTTTGCTCACAGAGAACTTTGATTATATCATCAAAGTCGGTTGACATTGGTACATGTGCAGTCAGTTGTAATACCCTTTACCAGTTAGTTCGTCCAAATCCAAGGGCAAATTTCCATGAGAAGTGCTTTTTTTTAGCCGGCATTAGGACGGCGCAATATATGCCAAACAAAGTGTTTCGATGAGGTAACACGCATCACTGCATAAAATTTAACTTGTTAAAGTTTTCATTCCTACTAATGAGTGTAAGATTTCTTTGAAAACAAAAAAGAGGGGACTCATTCCATACATCTTGTATTTGTTTATTTTTTCACAGATGACGTCGGCATATGTGTCAGCAATGTCAAAGTAAATCAAAATCCAAAAAAACCAACAATATCTTATCACGGTATCCATATTTTCAGATGAAAGGAGTTGATTAAATTAGCAATCAGCAGATGATATTCTAGAAAATTATATTGACATATAATGCATATTTTCTTTTGCCGCAACCAGCAGGCCCTTTAAGAAAAAAAATCAATCTTAATATATTATCCTAAAACATAAATGAACTTCTGTTCGCGAAATTTCATTTGCTTGTATGATGTGAAGGAAAGCGACGGTATAGTATTATTACATCTTTCTTGCTTATGATGAGCAATAAATTTTTTACATGGTCATGAAATATGGGACGGAAATTGCGTTGTAATTGCTAGATCCGGTCGTTTAGTATTCAACAATTGAAACGACATGATCCATGTGGATAACTTTGTTTTGATCTGAGATCTAAACTTCAATATAACGCGCAATAAGAGGTCTCGACCCCTACTGATATTCTCCAATAGTTTTGAAATAAAGAGTAGTTTTTCTGATGAAGATGCTCGAACCACCGGGTGAGAGATACAGGGTCACCGTGCTCTTACAAAGAATTGTTTATAAGTGGGAGTTCTTGAAATATTTCCCAGCAAACGCGCAGAAAACTGTTCTCTCTGGACGGTCGGGAAAACTTTTTTCAAAGGCTAGAAGATTAGTATGAAGACATGAGATCTTCCATTTCTACTGAAAATCCGTAGTGGAGCTGTTCAGCGTCAAATCACGATGCATTTCTATCGCAGCGGTTCTTTTTACGCTGTTATGACGGACGTTGTGCAAAGCGAAGGTCGAATGACTTTTGGTGCGACTTTTACGTCGACTTTCAAATTCAAATTTACATCTGATAATCTCTTTAAAAGATCTTCGGAACTGTCCGCTGTAGAAGCAGTACAACATTGGATTGGCTGCCGAATTTCCAAATATGATCAGTTGCGTGAGTTTCCACAGTTCGTTTCCCTCGTAGACGTAAAAGTAGCGCAGTGCGCGAACGATGATAAACGGAGACCAACAGCAAAAAAAGACCAGGGTCACTACAGCTAACATCTTCGTTACTTTGTGTTGTTTTGACTCGACGGATCCCACTCCTGAAGTGTTCTTGACGTGCGTTTGCAGAACGCGCAAAATTTTCGTATGCGCCCAAATCATGAAAACTAAAGGGCAAATGAATATGAAAATTGCTTGAAGGATATAGTAGGTTTGCCTGCCGCCGTCACCCCAGTTAGTGTTCAAACAGAGCTGCGCACCGTTCACTTCTTTCGTTGCGTACCCGTAAAATAAAGGTGCGCATAAAATAACCGACACAGTCCACACAATTTTTATGACTATGGTGCGTTGCTCGATACCGCGATTTCTGGCCAGACTTGTCGATGTGACAGATCGCGATCTTTCATAACTGATTGCTACTAAGGTTAGTATTGATGCGGAGTACGATATCTCGATTAGAGTCCCTTGAATTTTGCACACGGGATTGCCACCGGGCCAGTCACCCAGAAAGAAGTAGACGGTGTCAAAAATGGAGAGAATAGCGAACAAAAGATCTGCAAGCGCTAGACTCGAGATGTAACAGAGAAGAATTGATTGTGATGTGCGGTATTTCTTGTAGCATGTCAACAGTGCCATAATGTTTCCAAAGAAGGCGAATGTGAAGAAAACAACATACAAGATGACATATCCTATAACCAGCGGTAAGGGATATTCTTCATCCACAACAGAGGGTTTTAAAGTGCTGTTCATCTCTGAGCTGTCATTTGCTGCCATTCTCAAAGTGCTAGATTTCAAAAACGCCAGCTGCTAAATTTTTAAACGCCAAGTGCTACTCCAAGGCCCTTTAGGGATATTTCGTCACTTTCAAATTTCTGTCAAGCCTCTGTAGAGTACCGAAGGTCTAGTGAAGCAATCAAACACAACAGCTTGTTATCAAGCGGAAAAACGCAACTAGTTGATTCGTATTTCTGTTGCACTGCCTCTCAGCTAATTAACAACGCACTGACCACAACACTCTGAATTTGCAATTTCCTGCTCATGTATTTCTCCACGCTCTCTTGGGCACTGCGCTGTGATTGGATGGTCGTAGAGCCCTTAGACACACGATGTTATCAAGGCGCGGCGCGTCTGCCCTCAAAATCACAGCCATTGTGGTGTGGAGTTCGTGACCGGATGTATGGTTAGTGATTTCTAGTAGCTAAACAAGACGTCAACAAGTCCATGTCAATCGTTTAGCTTCAGCCCACACAAAATCTTTATCTTTTAGACTTCCTCATAATATATTTCGACGACGTTCCGTCCTCTGTCTTCTTCGTAGAAGCACGCAAGAGGCTTGTTTTTCAAAAGTTAACATAGACGTGGAGACAAACACAACCTTCAAGTTGTTTTCCGGAAGTCACTATTTTCAAATTTTTATTACGGATTTTCCTGAGTGACATCATTATAACAATGTCCGTCACGCACTTTAATTACTGGCGACAGGCAAATCTATTTGAAATACGAAGGAATTATTGCAAGAAAGCCCAATGAAATTTCTAAGAGCGTCCTACACTACCAATAAAGCTGAATGACTTATTTTTAAACTTCAAAAAGCCACAAAGAGCTTACAGCAAAATAAACACGAGAGAAATTCTTGAGTATGTCACGTAATCGTGGCTTAAGCTGAGTCATGGCATAGCGCGTGGGTGAGCACGTAACAGGCTTGAATATTAAATGTCTGTCCTTTTCAAGAGCCCATCAGAAAAAACGTAACATATAAACAAAACAGTAAGAAATATCATTTGACGACTGATAAATCAATCATATTTGTGCGAGAAAATCAACTACCTGAAAATCTCCTCCTAAGGATATTTAAAGTTGGCAGCCAATATAATCTTGATTACCGAATCAATGCAGTGAATTTATGGTTAAGATCGTTATCTAACCTTTATATTTAGTAAGTCTTACTTTTCCCCTTCTGTTTTGTTTTTTCCTTTTGTTTATTTCTACATTTATGTGAGTTTTTTATATTTCCAATCATAGTTGTTTGTTGATATACAGCTGGTTTAATCTGACTTGAAGAAATCATTTGAGAAACTGATTTTTGTGCGTCTCTGAATTACAGAGGTTACGAACGCATGCTGTGACTAAATATTTAACTACGAAGGAGACAAAGAAGCATCATAAAGAAAAATCTTAAAAATGCAGATAGAGGAAAAAAACATTTCCAAAAAGAATAGACATTGTTTTGATAGGTTTAGGTAGCCTATGGAGTTGTTAATTATTAAACTTATCTGACGATAGTGGCTGTCAAAATCCTCTTTTGATACTTGCCCAAAAGGTCCCGTCCTAATTCATTTTGGGGCTTTTAATTACAGTATTTAAAAGGCACAGTTGTACCAACGTTTGATCGAGGGGGAGGAGGTCGAATTACATTTGAGAAATCAGGACTAAACTTCGAGACAAAACCCCATCACCACAAATTCCATGAGCGTGACTTCACACTGCATGAGGTATGTTGAACCGACGTGAATCCTAAACAAGCAAACTTTCAATATCATATATTATGATAACATTTGTAATGTGTTGGAAAGATATGTTGATATAAAGAAATAATAAAATGTTTTTTTGGCGCCTGATAAGTAATCTGTTGGCCATGATATAAAGCAGATCATGCGTTGAGGCGAAGACTGGGCACGATTTCGCATCTCGCTGCTTTCCGGTTTTCCCGTATCCGAGAGGATTGCCATAATCCAATTCTCGAGTAGTGGCTTGTTTTTTAGCCCATGTATTGAACAAGTTAAGTCCCAGCCAATATTCAATCGCCCTCTACTTGAGAGGCATAAAGTTATCCATATAGCCTTGTTAGCAAAAGGCGTCCTTCCATCAGTGACCATTCTCTTTCCACAAACAGTGGTTAATACTTACTCATTAACCAGTTGCAAGCTCTTTATGGAGGAAGTTTTGAGGGCGCCAGGGAGGAACAAATACAGGGACCTCCTACGCGGCTCCCTCAACTTAAGCGCCCCGGTGTTTGCTCCAAAGGACTTCCAAAGCCCGAGACCAATTATGGCCGCCTAACACTTCTGTCTGTCTCACTCACTTTCTCTGTCCCAGTTTGTTCTCGGGACTTAATTACAAGGAGCTGCAAAGTCCATTGTGATCGATCGGTATCTAATTACACAGAGATATGTTTTCCGTGTCTGTGAATTTCAAAATACCAGCTGTTATAATCGAAATGCTCTAAACTTATCGAAATTATACCGGGACAAGCCCACGTAGGAAAAAAAAAAACGATACTGCTTTTAAGTCCTTTGCAAACTGGAACACGGGACAACAAGGCGAAGGCGGATTGAAGCACTTGAAAGTCGGACCCGAGTGTCCAGTTCGGTTCCATTCATAAATTATATTGCTCCTTCACTTTTTTCTTGTAGAAACCGCTAAGATCTGATTAGTAATTTTCCCTTCTAGTTAATATATATTTACCTGTAAATTAGTTAGGAGAATTTAGTGTTCTATCAAGATGATAAGTTTGTCTATTCTCATCACCTGCTCGATGAATGATGTATGTCTAGTATCAAGTTTGCCAGAAACGTAGTCTTCTTCCGTTTGATAATTACCTCTTGGTAGAAGAGCAATTGCCCTTAATTATATTAAACTTGACCCCTATCAGACACTTAAGTGGATGTGGATTTACAATATTTTTTTCGATACGCCCTTTAGTTAACACCAGATAAGATCGTCTATCAACATAAAAATAATTATATTTTGCAAACACTGGATTGTTCTCTCGGTCTTAACGACAATATCTATATTGAAATGTGTATATGAGATGAATTGCTAGCACTTGAGCTGTTGGGATAAAATGGAACGACGGGATATCCTGGCTATGAATTTTAATTTCGTCGAAGAATGGTACTCTTTAGGATTTGAAATTCGTAACCGACTGATTTCTATATCGATATGAAAACTCATCACTACGGTTACCGTACGCGTGTGAGACAGAAGCATGTGCTTTTGCGCGAGATGAATATTGCTCGAAAGCTGACTGATAGAATATGATTGTAATGTTGATGTGTTTTTAAGAAAAATAATCGCGAAAAAATTATCAGATTAAAGTATTGATAAAGGATGCTTCGAAAGCCTAATGCACTAAAAATAAAGAGGCGAGTGAAATCTTGAGAGTCCATTAATAGTAGAGGTACGTAGAAGTTCGAAATTAAACCACCCATGCAATACATCTTCTGTTCTTCATCGAGAGAACAGAACAGTATAGAACAAAGCGACATGGGATTTCCTTGGAAACAAAGCAAATTTAATGCTTGTTAAACTACATCACATTGTTTATTATCGTTCATTTTTTTCACTCCTGTCAGCAGAAACTAGATGTGGCCTTTATTATGAAAGTTTTAACTTTAGACGTGAGTTATTCAAATGTGGTTTGTGATTTTGGTGCCATTACAATCCATCTCCACTAGGGCACAGAAGCTATCGGACTCCGACTCTAACCTGAGTCCACAATCCAGAATCTAAATCAAGATTTACCTTCCGAAATTGCGACCAAAAGGGAACATGCATCGTGTCACGAAACATTTCGTATTTGATTGTCGAATAAAGAAAGAAGCAATCACTTGCCGCCAGCGTAACCAAACTGAACAGTTCTGGATAAAAGCAAATATACATTTTTTGATAACTGCGTACTGACGTGACGCAAGCAGTATTTGAACCAGTCAAATAGCAGCCGGATCTAATATGTCCGGCTTACCAAAGCAATCATGTTTCCAAAAATAATTTTGTTCAAGACTAAAAAATTGGAAGGGGTCAACAGCTCACGAGCAACTTCTGTTCCCCAATTTTCTTGTTCTTTTTCGAAGGTTATCAGTGCAATTTATTTAGATTTCAAGTCAAAGCTTGACATCTATTCCGTTTGTTTAAAGTGCATAAATAAATAATTAACATCCTTTTTTTCCCAGTCGGTGAGAAAATCTTTTATGGTAGCATGTGCAGAACTGAGCCACTTACGAAAGAACTTTGCACCAAATGTGAAACCTCTCATTAACTTTTTTGATTTTTCACTGTCAGCGAAAGGGTAATAAATTTAACAAAATGGCTTTCTTTTGTTCTCTTTAAGTAGGTAAAAGAAAAGCGTTAAACCTTTATCCCATTCGCTAGTCTCCGCAAATGGAGGGACGACAAAATATCGCGCGAGATAATCAGCTAGTCTTTCTTTGCTTTACAAATAATTAATTACCATAACGAGTTTGCAAGACATCTGCTTTCCTATTTTTACTTTAGGGTGGTCACGACCAAGAGATTGGGTTGAAACTGGTTTTCGTACTCTCTACACCGTTTAAAATATTATTTCCTATTTATACGAAAAGTGGCTACCTTTGTCAATCTTTGTTTTAGTGCGTAAACAAACATTCGAATTTATACTGACGTAGGTTTAAAAATCTGTACGCCGATGCCATTTTCCAACAACTTTCATTTACTCTGAGACGACAGGTGTCATTCAGAAAATACTGCAATCATTAACCTATCAGAATTTTCTATCGTTGTTACAAAAATGTTATAGTCTGTGTTTAAATTCTTATGACACTTGAATGATACCATGATTCTCCGCGGAAAGTGTCAACAGTAAAGACAGAGGAACTAGAATTTCAAACTGATATTCGAGCATTTTGATTGCTGTTTACGTCATTGCAGGCCCTCCTAAGACCTCCTTCTGTTGATGAATTCCGCCTGTTAATTTACCAGCATCACGAAATAATTCAGTTGGATGTAGTAAATTCTACTGTAGAACCATATTTCACACCAAATTCTACAGTCCAAGAGGAAATGGCAAACGGTTTATCATTGAACTCACTAATGGGAATATTCTTCATGTGTTTTTACATTGTAGTGTATTCAACCTCGAGTTTAGGGAACGTAGTGGTGTTGTATATCTGCGCTAAAAATAGTCGAAACACAGCCTTTCAACCTACTCGCACAGCATTTTTCAATCTTTACATCGCCAATCTTGCCATTGCGGACCTCCTTTTCACGCAGTTGACGATTTTTGATGCTGTTTACGCGATTCTCTACGAGTGGACCACAGGAGCCATTTTGTGCAAACTTCAGGGATTTCTTGTCGAGTTATGCTACTCCGCTGGTATACTCACTCTCATAGCAATCAGCCGCGAGAGGGTTAAGTCAATCTCGGATTTACGGATAAAATCGCGCATTCAGCGGGTCAAAGAAAGACGATCTCGCTCCATAATCGTGTGGAGTCTGGCCATACTGCTATGCTCCCCTCTTCTCTACGCGTACAATTTGACGGAAGAAACTTCAAATGGTAACAGCGTCATACGCTGTTTAAACGACGCATGGTCGCACCTCGGAAGGCGAATTTATTACAGTTTAACCGGGGTTATACTATTCTTTACTCCTCTTTTAATAATGATATGGACGCAGTTGAAGATCAAACGCGTTTTTAAATCGCAGGTCGCACCAAATCAACAAATCGCTCTTTCAATGCGAGCGCGCCAAAGAAAAGCCAGTCGAATGTTGGGAGTAGTCACGATAGTCTTTTTCGCGTTTTGGTCTCCTTTCGTTTTCACTCGAACACTTCGTTATTTTAACTGGTATGAAGGGGAATTAATTTGGAAACTAAGCCAGTTACTAACCATAGCTTCTGCTGCGGCAAACCCTTTCATTTATAGTTTTTACAGCACACATTTCAGGCTGTGTATAAAGAGGTTTCTAACTTGTAGATGTGGGCTAATGGCTGCAGTTGACACTGGGGACAATTCTACTGTGAATTCTCTGTATTAAGAGATTGTTTTATGCTTTATTGTATATAAACAAAGAATTCTAAAATGAAAACAAGTATTCAAAAATAGGGTATTCATACCTCATTTACAGCTGCCAGCTGTGCTAGCAAAGTGGAGTCCGTGTTGGATACAGGCTTCTACTATACCAGTTTGAATCCATGCGGTTATTGCCTGAATTTTAAGCTCCGTATTTTCTTTAATTTCTCTCAGCGTTTCCTTAATTACCGTACCCATATGATAACATAAGAATTCTGTCAAGCCTTTACAAAATCTTACACGCTGAAGATGTGCTGATATGCAAATTATGTAAAGTTTCCTTTAATTTGCAAAGTAATCGTAAACATGTCTGAAAATCTTAGAAACTGAATTCTATTCATCTCGTTTTGTCAGACCATTTTTATCGTTTTGAGCTTCGTGTCAGTTCCTTTGTAAAAGATATTAGAAAATACCTTCCACAATGTTTCGGAGGTTTGAAAGAAAATCACGGGTATTTTTTAAACCGGTAGTTCAAAATGATTAATTAAAACGAAAGAGAATCTACCCACTCTCTCTGTTTTTATATTTAAACCGACTAAAGCTGAATCCTTGCCGAGGAAAAGTTTAATCGTGAAAACGTTTTGTGGCTATCGGCGCCTACAACAGCCAACTGTAGTAATCAGGATAACAATCATTATGATTTGACCATGATACTACGAATAGATTTCTGCCCTGATCTGGAAACTCCAGATAAGCAGGAAGTTTAACAGAGGAGGGCAACGGGGGGGGGGGGGGGGGGGACGTATTTAAACAGTATTTCACCCGTAAGGAATTTAAAAGGAATAACTTCAAATCTCACTTGAAAATTTGCACGTCACGTGTTTATTTTCTGATTTTTTTTACGTGTCACGTATAGACCCTCTACCACCCTCTTATTTTGCCATGTTCGTGTTCTTTCGTATCAAACTAAGACCCGTGCACAAGTAACAGGTAGGGAGAGGTGGGTACGGAATCTGTGGTCTTGCTCTTTCAACATCTAAATTTTACAGCAAGGGAAAGCTTCTTGCGAAAGATTATAGAAACTAGTGAAAAAGTTTAGGACATTTCAAGGGAATGAAATATATTTGTAGCAAAAAAATACACTCGAAACCTAAAGATCTTTAAACGAAACATCCGGAGGCCGAATTTTTTTAATCAGTCGTTTGCGTAGATTAAGGTAAGGTTAAATGATTAAATACTTTCAACGCATATCGCAAAGTCGTCGGCTCGCTTTTCCTACAGACAATTATTACACTTTCAAAATTTGTTTCCTGTCGCCTCATTTAACAAAGATGTAATAACACCAGTTTGTTAAGACTATCCTCTGGGCATCATAAGTTTTTTGTTAGCAGACTTGATTAATTTTAGTCATGAAAAAAGACCGCGAATGTTGATGCGATTTCAGTAGATCAGAAAGTAAGAAAATCTCAAACGTTGCGTGGCTGATCACAAGATTTCACAATCGTCATAAATTCACGGTTACTGTGATCATAAAAGTTTCCAATCAAATTACTGAGGTTTTTGTGTTTCCCCTTGCATTTTCTGCATTGGTATAACTACTACTAATTAATTTTCCGGCAATAATCGGCTTTTTATCCCCCATTGTGGAACAAGCTGCCACCATTCCCTAGCAACTAGTTGTCGAAGGAAAAAAGAATAATTTTAATTTCATATAACCTGGAAAGTTTAAATTTTATTTTCACCAGCTGACGGGTCTATTGACGATCAAATTGAGTTTGAATTTTCTTAAAGGAAAAGTAAGAAAAACTTTTCATGAAATAGTTTCATCTCAGATGCAAAAAAGCATCGGCACAGTCCATTCATTTCAAAGACTTTTCATAGCACTTATTAATTCTATTCAGGATCTCTAAGTATACGAAGTTAATATGTACAACGAATACGTTTATTCGGGTGTTTATATTTCCTGCTTTTTTTACGTTAATAATCGCAAGGGTTTAAAAAAATAAGGACCGGGAATTAACTTGAAGAAACAAGAAGACTGAGTCACAGGAAAACACGAGTAACTCGCCTTTTTTTTTTTCATCTGATTGGTTGAGGAGGTGACGCCAGTTTCTCGGCCAATCACAGAAAGGAGCATAGTAAAACTGTATTTTCTTCGACAATCGAACAAGAGAATATTTTCCTGCACCGAATGATAACTTGTTTTTTCAAATTCACTTTGGCATTCTCCAAGTAATTGTAATCACTTTCAAACATTTTTTTGTTCAGTAAATGATTTAGAACAATTTCATGATAAATGCTCTCTTCTCTTCCACAAAAAATTTGGATCAGTTTAACCTTCAACACTTCCCTTGGTTTACAAAATAGCTGAAAAGGGAAAAAAGTTTTAAAGGAAGACCGATATACACAATATCCCTCCTGTTTACTTCATTAGCATGAGGGTTTGGCGAGGAAAACTGAGATTACTGATGAAGCAGACAACAACGATATGGGAGGAGAGATCACTGACAAGTTTTGGACTTCAACCAAATGACACTGATGCACAGTTAATGAAGTCCTATATTATGCTATTTACAGTCGAGCCTATGTACATTCAAGTCATATTTAAATCAGGTGGAATAATGAAAAGACTGACTTCTGCCATAGTTTTAACCTTTACACCCTAAGAGTGACCAGCATCTAATTTATTTTTACAGTTATACTGCTGAATAATATCTCATTAAGATCACGAGAATGAAGAAAATGATCACCAACCTAAGAGGCTTTGATTGATGAAACAAATCTCCTTGTCAGTACCAAAGGAAATGTATGGAGAAAAGTAAGGAGAATATAGATACTGATGTTAGGGTGTAAAGGGTTTACAAACTATTTCGACTATTTCTATTTTTGGTCATTGGAATTCAAATAAGGCTAACTTTTTTGTATTAATTTGTGTAAAATTTGAAAACTTTCCTAACGAAAGGTAAAATGATATAGGAGACGGATTTGGTAAAACAATTTAAAGCCTTTCATTTTCTCTTAGCTATGGTATTTATGGAATTCCCTTTTTCCCGTAGTATCTTATTCTCCAACAAATTTCGTTTTCTGGCAAAAAATTGATATTCTGTCCTAAAAGTACCATATCTGGCGCTTTTAGGTTTATATTCTAAATACATAGTTAATTCAGAATGTCATACAACCGACTCTGTGAGATATGGTAGACGTTCGTCCAATCTCCCTTTTCCGTTATACCATCAGTGAGTTATTCTGCACGGCTACCACATCATTATCCTCTGGTGCGAGCTTTTTCAGACGGATGGTCAGTCCATGATCTTGATACTCTTTTCCCACTGCAGGTCACCAACGGCATGCTGCACAGTACCCAGATTGTCGTAACTAAGTGCCACATCGAATAAAGGGGGTAAGTTTCTATAGAAATTGTGGTGCTGCGTCGGTGGGAGAGTATAGCAGGTAATTTAGTGATAACAACTGAGTTGAAACGTTAATTGGCCACCGTAAGGAGTGAAAAGGCTGACAAAGGGCTGTCCTTTGGGCTCGAAACGTCAGCCTTTGCACTCTTTACGGTGGCAAATTAACGTTTTTAACTCAGTTGATAACACTTAATTACCTGCTCTATGCCACATTGACATGTTCAAGTCCGAGAATTTTCAGACGAATGGCAAGTGCACGATCATGACATTCTTTCGCCCGCTGTAGGTCCCCAAGACCATAATGCACAGCACCCAGATTATTGTAACTATTTGCCACATTTACATGTTTAGGTCCGAGCTTTTTCAGACGAATGGTAAGTGCACGATGATGATATTCTTTTGCCTGCATCAGGTTCCCGAGACCATGATACACAACACCCAGATTATTATAACTGTTTGCCACATCGACATGTTCAGGTCCGAGCTTATTCAGACGAATGGTAAGTGCACGATCATGAAATTCTTTTGCCTGCTGCAGATCGCCAAGATCATGATGTACAGCGCCCAGATTATTGTAACTATATGCCACGATGACATGTTCAGGTACGAGCTTTTTCAGTCGAATGGTAAGTGCACGATCATGGCATTCTTTTGCCTGCTGCAGGTCACCAATGGCATAGTGCACAGTACCCAGATTATCGTAACTGTATGCCACATCGACATGTTCAGGTCCGAGCTTTTTGAGTCGAATGGCAAGTGCACGATGATGGCATTCTTTTGCATGCCGCAGGTCACCAAGACCATAATGCACAGTACCCAGATTATTGTAACTATATGCCACATTGATATGTTCAGGTCCGAGTTTTTTTAGACGAATAGAAAGAGAACGATCATGACATTCTTTTGCCTGCTGTAGGTCACCAAGATCATGATGCACAGCACCCAGATTATTGTAACTATATGCCACACTGACATGTTCAGGTCCGAGCTTTCTCAGACGAATGGCAAGTGCACGATCATGACATACTTTTGCCTGCTGCAGGTCACCAAGATCATGATGCACAGCACCCAGATTATTGTAACTATATGCCACATTGACATGTTCAGGTTCGAGCTTTTTCAGATTAATGGTAAGTGCACGATCATAACATTCTTTTGCCTGCAGTAGTTCACCAAGGGCATTGTGCACAGTACCCAGATTATCGTAACTATTTGCCACATTGACATGTTCAGGTCCGAGCGTTTTCAGACGAATGGCAAGTGCACGATCATGACATTCTTTTGCCTGCGGCAGGTCACCAAGGGCATAGTGCACAGTACCCAGATTATCGTAACTATACGCCACATCGACGTGTTCAGGTCCGAGCTTTTTCAGACGAATGGTCAGTGCAAGATCATGACATTCTTTTGCTTGCTGTAGATCCCCAGTACCATGATGCACAACACCCAGATTATTGTAACTATTTGCCACATCGACATGTTCAGGTCCGAGCTTTTTCAGTCGAATGGCAAGAGCACGATCATGACATTCTTTTGCCTGCAGCAGGTCACCAAGATCATGATGCACAGCACCCAGATTATTGTAGCTATATGCCACATTGACATGTTCGGGTACAAGCTTTCTCAGACGAATGGTAAGTGCACGATCATGACATTCTTTTGCTTGCAACAGGTCACCAAGGGCGTAGTGTACAGTACCCAGATTGTTGTAACTATATGCCACATCGACATGTTCAGGTCCGAGCCTTTTAAGACGAATGGTCAGTGCACGATCGTGACTTTTTTTTGCCTGCTGCAGGTCGCCTAGGTCATGATGCACAGCACCCAGATTATCGTAACCATATGCCGCTTCGATATGTTCAGGTCCGAGCTTTTTCAGACAAGTGGTAAGTGCACGATCATGACATTCTTTCGCCTGCTGCAGGTGACCAAGGGCATGGTGCGCAGTACCTATGTAACCATATGCGTTTACAATGTCTTCGTCACCAAACACGTCGTCACATTGAGTTAGTCTCAACGTTGCGTTGAAGTACCTTAATGCTGATCGGAATTCACAGTGTTTTTGGCAGGTGTTACCAAGAGTTTGGAAATAGTTCCGGTAGTCATAAGGAGTGGATGATCCGGCTTTTATAGCGTCAGTTATACCCTCTTCTGAAAAGAGACCATCGATTATCTCGCTCAATGTGACTAAATGAGGAACAATGTTCTTGCTTCTGATAAGAGTATGTGAGTCATCCTCAACCAGGGCATGACCTATAACTTGGTAGAATGACAGTATAGCCCCATCAACGGCTTCAAGCACTTTGTTTTCGGCAAAATTTTTCATGACAGCATTAATGACGTCATGGACAATCTGGTGCACTCGCATGTAGACGCCGCTGTCATCCTCTTCAAATAACAGCAAAGAGCATTTGCAGATTCTCGTAGCAAGTATATCAGGATCTTTAAGCTCTTCATTCACTTTGTTAAGATAATTTACAACAATCTCTAGACTCAAAGGATGTGGTGCACAGACAGAGAGAAAATGAAAAGTGTGCTCTAAAACTTTATCCGTTGTGATCGTCTTCTTAACAGCAAGTGTTGTGGCTGCAGTCATGGAGTTTTTGTAACTTGGGTTACTTCCAGAGAGCATGGCTTCTGTTGTGCTTCTCTTCCCTTGGTCCAATTTCTTTAGAAAGTCATCCCAGCCAAAATTGGGAGCTAATTTGTTCTTTCTTACTTCTCTCACATAAGTGGCAGCGCTTGCCAGGGCAAGTGGTTGGTAGTCTAATACACGAGCAACCTCTTTTTCCATTTCTGGGTCATTAAAACCAGAAAGCATTTCCAACAGAGAGCCGGCTTCATGAGGCTCCATACCTTTGCTGACTGGGATGTGTTGAATAAATGAGCCTGACGGCGGGATAGACGCGATGTCCTGTGTTGTTATCAACAACTGGCCCTTTGCGCACTGCCCATTTCCTGGATCAGGTAAATTACCATCCAGATGAGACATGTTGGTAACGTTATCAACTATCAGTAGCCACGATGAGTACAGCTCGATTTTCGTGCTGATCAGTGTCCTTAGACTTCTGATCTTCTCATCAATACTCAAATCTTTGGAGATAAGTGTGTTAGTAACAGCGTACTCTGGGCACTTCAGATGTCGAGCGAAAGTGGCGTACGATTCCATAAGTGTTTTAGAGTTTTCAGCATTTAGTGTCATTACAAACGATGTACTTCCTTTGACCTCGTCAAAGAAATTGTTGGCTACAAGTGAGGCAATCTGCGATTTACCACTTCCAGGATTTCCAGATAAGTACAAGTAACTTAATCCCGTGGAATTTTTCAGCGCTTTTAACTGTTCAATTATCTTAGATACATCGGAATCTCGATTTGCGACATCATGAGAAGGCTTAGGAGGAAGAATGCAAAATGAAGAAGCCTCGCTGTTTAACTGTTCTTCAAGAGTCTGTCTTTGTTCTTCTTTTTGCTGAAGTTCCTTTCCTTTTTCCTGCAATTTCTTGTTGTTTTCCTGAATTGCTTTCTCTTTTTCTTGAAGATTTTTGTCTTTCTCCCGAACTTCTTTCTCTTTTTCCTGAACTTCTCTTTCTTTTTCCTGAACTTCCTGCTTGAGGTCGTCCACCTTCTTCAAAACATGTATCAACTGCTCTGTGGGAAAACACGTTTGGGTTTTTACGTCTTGAATTTCCACAGTAGAAAGACCGAGAGCTAAAAATGCATTTTCCACTTTGCCAATGGCATTTTGAAACTCTACGTCTGAGAGGCGACCTCGTGCGATATGAGCGAACTCTTCGTTCCGAAACAGCCTGAGTTTATCCACATTTGACCAGGCGACTGGATTGAGACTATGGATGCAATCGGAAAAAAGAATGGCATAAAACAGCATGGTGCAATCCCACTCAGCTCTACTGCCTTTAGTCATGGTTGTTAATAGACGTGCATGCTTCTTTTGATTCCGTAGCGATTCGCCATTCCAGAAATCCAGTCCATTTTTGGGATCATCTTTCCATTCTCCTAACGTGGCCTTGTATCGACTATCCCATTCTTGTTTGAAGATTTCTCGCAGTCCCTCGGTCAAGATGTCAGTGGTAACGTAACAAATCCTGAAGTAGTTTAGTTGATCTTCACTGTATTTCACTGAAGAGGCCATACTCACTTCGAACGATTTCTCAGTTAAGTTCGGTAACTGTCCTTTGAGGAAAGAAAACGAAATTTTAAACATTTCTGAGCAGAGAAATTGCTCAGAAGCCCTTTGAATTGTTTTGTCTTAAACTGTGCTAAAAATTTAAGTACTCTTGCTTATTATAGAATGAGAGTCAGTGTTACAGTTAAACTTACAGCAGTGATGCTCCCTCCAAATATATGGCTTAAGTCCGCACAACTAGAGTTACCGAGTTATACCATATCACGAGTCAAGTTCGAGTCAACTTGGCTTTTTCCCTTTCAGGATTTAAGGTTTCAATTTTCTTTGTCGAAATGATGTACCAGGGGTACAAGAACACATATTTT